>NC_141602.1:22779096-22876596 GCF_047967505.1 Dipteris shenzhenensis | reverse complement strand
AGTTAGGGTTTAGGGTTTAGAGATTAGGGATTAGTTTTTACTAGTTAGGGTTTAGGGTTTAGAGGGTCAAGATTAACATTTACAGTTTTGGGATTAGGGGTTAGGGTTTAGGGATTAGGGTTTAGGGTTTAGGGTTTAGAGGTTTAAGATTTAGGGATTAGGGATTAGGATTTTGGGATTAGGGGTTAGGGTTTACGGGTTAGGGTTTGGAAATTAGGGTTTAAAGGTTAGGGTTTATGGTTTAAGGTGTAGGATTTAGGGTTTAGGGTTTAAGGTTCAGGGGTTCGAGGTCTAGGATTAGGATTAAGGGTTTAGGAATTAGGGGTTAGGGTTTAGGTTTAGGGTTTTGAGGTTAGGGTTTAGGATTTAGGGTTTAGGGGTTAGAGGTCTAGGATTAAGATTGAGAATTTAGGAATTAGGGGTTAGGGTTTAGGTGTAGGGTTTTCAGATTAGGGATTAGGGGTTAGGATTAATGGATTAGGATTTAGGGGTTTAGGATTTAGGTTTAGGGATTAGGGTTTAAGGGTTAGGTTTTAGGAATTAGGATTTTGGGATTAGGGATTAGGGGTTAGGGTTTACGGATTAGGATTTAGGGGTTTAGGATTTAGGTTTAGGAGGATTTGGGTTTAGGATTTAGGGCTTAGGGTTTAAGGGTTAGGGTTTAGGAATTAGGGATTAGGGTATAGAATTTAGCATTTTGAGGGCTAAAATTAAGGTTTAGGGTTTAGAAATTAGGGGTTGGAATTTAAGATTTAGGGTTTAGGGACTAGGGTTTATGGTTTCAAGGGCTTGAATTAGGGTTTAGGGTTTGGGGATGGAGGGTTAGGGTTTAGGGTTTAATTAATTTTTTAAACAAGATCTAGATTTCTAAATAATTAATAAAGTAGATTATTGAGAAAAGACTAATGTTCTTTATAATGGTTGTTACAGCTTGTTTGCAAAGGAAACTCACAAAGGAGATGGCTACAAAATTTGTTCCGGGGATGGAGGTGATTTTATGTTGCAAAAGAGAAGTAGTTGCATTTGCTACAATCCATGAAAGTGATCCAAATTCTATTTGTCACTTTAGAAGACTTGGCGAAGATAAGGTGGCGATTATCGTATCAAGGATTCTTAGTGCACATGTTGAGCTAAAGCATAAGTGTGGGGATATGGAAATCCTTGGAGATGCTATGCCCTGTAATACTTCCAACAAAGCATTTATTGCATGGGACAAAGATGAGACTTATCCAACACATGTCATCAGGAATACAAAGTGCATATCTTTGGATTTTAGAAAGGGAGATATTTTACAAATGTTATCATTTGCAAATAAGAATGTAGTAGAAGGTCAAGTCTTGGGATTTAAACAAGTGGAACACTGGACATTTGCGCATATAAGAATTCAAAAAGTTACTAATGATGGTATGGATGATAACTCAATCTCATTGGATGGTCCCTACTATGAGGTAGGTAAGGATTTGAGATGGAGCATACAATTTGTAAATATTGGAAAGACTTGGCATGTGGTTTTTAATGATAAACATAATGTATACTACAACATCAAAGAATTGAAAGAATATGCCAATGTACCAAGCTCTATTCCTTCAAAGATGGATGATTCCAATGCACTCAACTATAGCATTGATGTCTTATCAGGAGTCGATGAGTTCATTGATACCGAGAAAGAAAAATATTTCACAAGTGATGCCTTATTTGGAGTGGATGAGTTCATGCACATTGAGAACTTGAGCAAAGATGTCAAAAGTGATATCTTTTTAAGCATGGATGGCTTCATGGATACTGATAAAGTTCTTGGAGTCAAACCAAGTAACTATGGAATTATGGAAATCATGCACGATGATATAATGAGTGATGTTCTCTCTGGAGTAGAGAAGTTTCAAGACTATGGAGTTATGAAATCCATAGAAAGTACGTCAATGAGTGATGTTCTCTCAAAAATAGATGAGTTTGAAGATCATTCTGGACACTCTATTGCCACTCACTATGGAGTTATGAAATCCATAGAAAGTGCATCAATGAGTGATGTTCTCTCTGTAATAGATGAGTTTGAAGATCATTTTGGACACTCTAATGCCACTGTGACAAGTGGTTCTACGATTGTATCAAAAGTAGGGATGATATCAACAAAGGACTATTCAGGATTTGACTTTGATTGTGAAATAGTTAATGTTACAAATGGTTTGACAAATGTATCAAAAGCAAGGATGACATCAACAAAGGACTATTCAGTATTTGACTGTCAGAGTGATAAGATCAAGAATGCAACATAGAAAACAACGTGACAAATAAATCTTACAAGGAGAACTGCACAAATCCAAATAAGAAGTACAAAAGGTCCCAAAATGGACATACAGATGCATGAAACGACAGTGAGTCTAGGCAGATCCAAAAAAGCAACCAAAGAGAATAAGAGTAATGAATGAAGATGTTATGCTAAAAGCAATGCAATCTACATGATGTAAGCGTAGATGTATGCGATCCATTAACTTACATGACATCAAGGGCTATAGAGAACATGTCTGGCAAAGGAAAGGGAGCAGAAGAAATGAATACTTACTCACGAGACTATCTTGCTTTTTTGTAAATGATAAGAGAAGGCGAAGTTCAGGACAATAGATAAGGCCTCTTATTAAAAAAAAAGTGTTTTCAATAATGCATATCGCATTATTATAGGAATATCACATGGCACATATTGGAATTTGGCTAATAAAACAAAGTATGGAGTTAAGTTCAACATTCATGGAAACACGGGAAGGCCCAAAACAAGAGCCTCAACGGTTGTGGCAATAGCAATTTTGAAAGATTACATTTATGAAAATGCTTTACTACAATCCCATCTATCAGAAATGCATCTTCCGATAGGTTTGGCTTAAAAAGAAGTATTTAACTCTATTGGAGAAACACAGAGGCAAAGAGGGCATGCACCGGCATCTTTTCAAACTTTGTATACTCTTTGGAAAAAAAGCTTTGGACATGTTAAAATCCCAAAGAGGCAAAAAATGTCAGTGCAACGACTGTGATGATCTAAAGTGAGCACTTGAGAGTGCAACATCTCCAAAACAAAAAGAAGCTTACAAAAAAAAGAGAGAATTTCATCATGGACTTGTTCGACATTCTAGAATAAAATATGCATTTTGGAAGAAGCAAGCTATTTCTCACCCAAATGAGTATATGTGCGTTATTGTAGATGGTATGGATCAAAATACAACAACATTACCTCAATTCATTAACACTCCACCTAAGCTACAAGGAAAATACTTTTTAAAGACACATCTATGTGGAGTGTTAGTGCATCGACTTAAGTTTTTTGCAGACATACGAATTGATTCCTTGCATCTACGTGATAGCAATCAAGTTGTAACATTCGTTATGGAAGCAATTCACAATGTACATGCAGAAAAAGGTTGCCTACCAGCAACTTTGAGAGTACTAGCAGACAATTGTGGACGAGAGAATAAGAATGTACTCTTCTTTGCATTTTGTTCAATGCTAATCACTCATAGAATCTTCAATGAGATTGAAGTTGGGTTTTTGTTGGTTGGGCACACACATGAGGATATCGATCAAGTATTTAGCACGGTTTCAAGAGAACTAAAACACAAGGACATGGAGACAATGGATGACTTGATAAGAAAATGTGGGAGGCAAGTTAGTGGCTGTAAGGAAGGAATAGTATGCTCAATGGTTGAGAGGATGTATGATTGGAAGAGCTTTTTCTACCTTTCATACAAAAAGGTGGTGATGCTCTGATAGGTCATAGCACTCCACACTATTTTCACTTTTTCTTAAAGGATGAAAAACCAGTGATATAGTGGCAACACTATTCTCTTGATACAAAATGGGAACCTGAAGGATCTTACTCTCTCTTAACTTTAATCCCGAGCAAAGAAATGCATCCAACATGGGCTCCTATAAAAGAATTTAGCGAGAAATCCAAAGATGAAATAGAAGGCTTAAAAGCTTTTATTACATACAAAGAGGAAATGCTCTGAAGATTTCTTGATTGGAAGCCCTCTTGGAAGGAACACACTACTCTTGTAATTAGGAAGACCTACCAATTGATAAAGGACTTTGCAAAAATGTGAGAAGATGATATTAAGGCAGAACGGCCTTTATTTTGGCCAAATGTTGGTAACGATTTGCACCCAGCATGTGGTCTCTTTGAAAATGAGTTTGAATCGCTGCTTCCACTTCCATATTGTGGACCCAAGAAGAGAGAGTTTATGCCACAAATAGACATAGACGTCCATTGTTTTGTTGCAGTTTGACCATTGGATGATGAACATGAGAACGTCAAGTTTTGGATTGCAAAAGTAATTGACGTGAGCATATATGACCAGGGGAGAGCTACAACATTTATAGCGGTATGGTATGAGCCAAGGGGTAGGAAGGAGAACCAGGATAACAATACATTGTATATAGTAGTTGTCTAAAAAAGGAATTGGTCCCAAACCATGATGCAATTTCAAGACTTTACACAGAGACGATCATAGTATCTTGGAAATCAAGGTCAAAGAAAACAAAGAAACACATGGGGTATGATGTAGAAGACAAAATAAAATTATCGCAACCAATTATTTCGCACATTACAGAGTTCATAAAGATGCTCGCCCAGGAGGAAGTAGAAGGAGATAGGGCAAATGAAGAATGCCCATGATAACACCATTTAAATATCGAGAAAGAGTGAAGGTGGTGGTGGTGGTCAGATGAGAGTGAATGAAGATGGTACCCAAGTGACAAGTGATGATAGAAAGGACATTCTAAACAAGCAAATGTTTGGATCGCTCATTTTTGTGATGATAGAAAAGGGCATTCAAACAAGCAAAGTTTTGGATCACCCATTTGTACTAAACTCACTGTAAAGGAAAAAATAAATTATTGAAAATGCCATAACAGATCCTTTGTACAAAGATTCATCCAAAGCAATATTTATTGTAAAACTTATGATAATGTAAAATTGCAAGCATAGCTATTGCTATTTTTTGGAGTACAAAAGAGGCCTCCATCATGTCTCATGTCTATATAAATCTTTTAATTTCTTGAATATTTAAGAGTGTTATAGTTTTATGCATTGAAAGTAAAAAGAGTCTTGCAGGTCTCTTGTGTATACATTTTTTAAATTTTATGAATCCTCAATAGTATGGTTTTTCATGGATTTAAACTAATAACTCGGATTTTTTAATTTAAGGATATGATTCTTATAAACAAGAAATACAAATATAGGATTTAATAGTAGTTTTTGCATTATTAGTGCAACATTGTAGAGAGATATTTTGAAATGTATTATGTGAAAATGACAGTGCCAGAAAGTAAACTTTTGATTCTCAAATGATATTTTCATAAAGTAAACTTTTCATTTGGGAAGGATTTTAAGGAATAGTCCAAAAGTAGACATATGAGTCCAAAATTAATAAAATAAGTGTTTAATGTGGCAAAAATGTATCCAACCCTCCAAAAAAAAGTATTTATTTTTCACAGGTGGAGCTAGAATAGGGAAAGCATCCCTTCTATTGCTTATTGTGCAAGGGTTGCTCACACATTACAACCATGATATTATGGACATAGATATAGAAATTCGAATAGCCCTCATGCTTGCATACACAGCTAAAGTACCCTACAACATAAATGAAGTACAAAACATTCTGCATTGCACTTGCCAACACATACCAAGAACCTCACATCTTTGCCAAGAGAGAAACTAGATATCGTCACATAACTTTGTCATCAAGTTCAACTCCTTGTATTTGATGAAACCTCTCTAGTGGTAAAAAGGACAATGGACTTTGTAGACTTGCATATGCATACGTTGAGAACAATACTTGGAGACATAGACATTATTATATCTGGCGACTTCTACCAATCGAAACCAATAAAAGACTCGTAGGTGTTTAAGAAAATGATGAAGTACTTGAAAGTATGGCCAATACAAATTGGCACACAAAACCTAAATGTTAAGAACTTCAAACAACAATGAGGCAAAATAATACCTCCTTTGTAGATGCTTTAAACTCCTTTAGAAATGATCTCACACAATAAATCAAATAGACTACATTAATAACAACTACTTGGCAGGAAGTGCCTAATGAGCATACCTTCGCACATTTTACACAAACTTGGAAATGATCAAACACAATGAAAGAATTATACACATAGCAAATGGGAAGAAATCCACATTAAAAGCAATTGACCACTTCTATGAATCAACATGCAAAAATTCAAAGCTACTCCAAGACCCTAGGGTTAGAAATGGACTCCACACAATAATATAGATAAAAGAGGATATGCTATTAGAAATATGTTTAGGGAACATAAGCCAACAAGTTAGCCTTGTAAATGGAGAAAATGGAAGTTTCATGATTGTGTCATTTTATAACAATGTGGATATTATTTCTTTTGTTGAAAATAGGGTTCATGAAAACATTCATGCATATGTAACGAAAGAGACAAAAGAGAATATGCTAGTAAAAATATGTTTAGGGAACATAAGCGAACAAGATTGTCTTGTAAATGGAGCAAATGGAGTTTTCATGACTATGTCATCTTATAATAGCAAAGAAAATTGGAAATCTATTTATCAAACCATCAAAGAAGTGCAAATAGGGGCGTCTAACACCTGAACGATTCTCAATACAAAGTAGCAGCATCTAGAACTACAAGGATCAACCATTGAAAAGTAGCTTTCTCACCCAAAGGAGTTCATGCACATGGACTCGCTTACACGGCTTTATCATGTATTAAGGAAATTGAGAATCTTTACCTCATAGAGCCACTATAAACCAAAAACTTCGTTGTTGATGGAAGCACATCTCGATGGAAAACAATAGAACATATTAAAATGAATAAAAACCTACTTCACAAATTACTTATACAATCATTAAATACAAGAGCACTTCCAAAGTACAAAATGGATAGAGAAATGACAACAAAGTTGATCAACATGTAGCAATCATAGGGAGCCATCTAGACCATGTATGCAGCAACTTACCCAACGAGCAAAGAATTGAAGGTACTAGGTTTGCATTTTGGAAAGACCATTCCATTCAATGCATACACATATACTTTATAAAGCAAGGCCATATTGGCCTTGCCACCTTGTTTTCAATTGGGAGGACTTATTATGCTTATTAACAAAAGTTCTTTAGTTTAGCTCATGGGCTTTAGTTTTATGCAAGACCAAGATCCTACTTACTAAGCTTAATTATTCAGGAGGCATTCAAGGAGGTGGTGGAAGAAGTAGCAGGAAAGGGGTGAAACAACTACTTGCAAAGATAGGGCAAGCGACCCATGAGGCTGATTTTCTCAACAATTTGTGTGGTTGAAAATGCTTTACACAAAGGAGGTGATTCTTAATCCGTTTTGACCTTAGCAAGTTTTGTGCATGTCATTGCATCATAGATGCGAGTGTATGGCTGTTGGTGGTGGGGACAAAGCACTTTGTTCCTATTGGAGAGCGAAATTGAGGAGAAGAGAGCATGAAGAAACACGCAAGACCAAAGAGAGTGAATGGACAGAGGAATGAATTAAGGCGACATTACGATCATGAATTTAAGAAAAGTTGACTTAGGGAGCAATGCAAGGACAATAAAGTAAAAATTTCACTAAGAACATCTCAAAATTAGCTAGTCCTTGATGTTTTAGGTTTTGTTTCTGTGCAACCCAAAGGCACGATCTGGGTGCAGGTGTGAGCATCCATTCAGCTCATGTGAGCTTTCCTTTATGGGGGGTGGTGCATGTTGAAGCATCTGGGTGTGTGGTTGAGTCTAGAAAAATTTGTTGGAACCGTTTGGCCACATGCCCTAGGTAGACAGCCCTACCTTGTCAGTTTGCAACCTCCATACAGAGAGTTTGCCAACCCTTCCTTGCGCGTGTGGCCCAAATGTCAAGCCACCCTCCCACTCACAAGGAGTAGGGAAAGTGGGGAAGGACTACTTTCCCACTTGGAAAATGGTGAGCAGGCTACTCCCCCCTCGCCATTCCGGCCTTTGGGAGTCAAATTTCGGGCAGCTCGAGCAGCTAAATTCGGCGGGCATCAGATTAAGATGATGAAAGGATTTTGATCCAACGGTTGAGATCAAAATTCTGCATTTGGCCACCACATTGAGCTGTGTGGAAACAGGCCCTTATCTCACTATGCAGTTAAGAGAGAGAGAGAGAGAGAGAGAGAGAGAGGGGTAGGTGTGCACCAAGCTTCAAGAGAAAGGGTGAGTAGACAAATAAGACAGGAGGATAAACTAGGAGACAGTGTTGAGATAGAGAGGTCACAACATACCGTCTTCCACACAAATCATTGTCTGTATATCGTCATCGACCCTGTAGGTTCATGAAGAAATCCCTACACACACAAATCGTAATGGCTATCAAACACTTTTCAAAATATAAATATCTTGTCTGAGAAGAATGCAATGTGCATGCTTCAATTGGGCTTCAGTACAAGATCTTCCCTCCAAAGAGGTCCGCGGAGCACATGCCACTCTTCATGAGTTATGAAACGATCTTGAGGTTTGCATACAGATTTACTTGAAAATCTTGAAACCTGAGGCCTGCCCAGCAGCACAGTCCAGATGCAATGCATTGCATAAACAATCTGCTCAACATCCACACCCACACAGACGTCTGACCACTATTTGATGATTTCTCCATAACTGGTATTTGGAACCGTGACACTCCCATATTTGGCAAGCTCGCCTCTGCTGATTGTGCACTACGAAAAACATGTGCCACCATTGCCAAAGCCACCTGTGCTATTGGCAAGTCTTACGCACAGGGGGAGACGCAAACATATTGAAATACTTAAATGCCATTTGACCATATCTGCATACCACACAAAAACTGTTTGCAACATAATATTGCTTTCATAAGACAAAGGAACACATCTGCCTCTAAGGTCCAACCTCAACGTTGGACTCTGCACTTAACGAATCATATGTCTCAATAATGGATTCCTGCAGGTTGGAGAGATCTGTGTTTTCGAAGGAAGAATTATTCGAGAGAAACGGCTTATATTAAATGTTTAACATGCAACTCTTTTTCAAGCTACGGCAGTGAAAGATACAATTTCATCCACCAATTCCCAACAGAACCTATCAATATTAATATATACACTATTTCCCTCAAAAAAAACGTGAAGACCATGCACGAATAATAGACTTCACACTTTCATTCCGTAGGTTCTTTAGAATGTCAAAAATGAACAAATAATCATATAATTGCCAAGCTCAACTATGAAGACAGCTGCATTGCTTGAGCAGCTTGGCCTTCAAACCAATAAATCAAATCAGCACTGAGGTCCTGAGACTGTTTTGCAGATCTTACTGACATCACAGCACCCGCGACCGACCCTCAGTCGAGAACACTAATGCAGTGGCTTGAACCTCTTTTTGGCCTCGCTGTACAACACCACTCCAATAATTGTGATCACAAAGCCAGCCATCCCCATTACCGTTACTGGGTTACGGAAGATTAGAACAGAAACCACAGCAGCGACTGCAGCCTTCGCATTTCCAAGGACCTGTAAAGTCAGCGCGCTGGTGTGCTTGGTGACCAAAAAATTTGTGAGATTCACAAGATAAGCGACCGTCATGTTACCTAAGAGTAACAGAAGAATGAAAGGGGCATCTCTTGCCTTCTCCACAGTGACAGCCAGAACGTTTCCTTCCCAGATCAGTGTAAACGGTAGCAACAGCAACGCTGCAATAGGTGCCATGTACAAGAGAAGATTCATGGAGTGAAGCTTTTCGCCTTCAGAAGTCAGTAGGATTCCTTGAACTACTGACTTGAGTGCTCGAGCAGCCGTGGAGCCTAGGCACACTACAAAACCCAAAAGATGGAACAACGGCTCGCTCCTACTGGCCACTACGATCCCCAAAACGACTGGAACGAGGGCCAGATACACAACGGTAGATTCTCTCTTCCATGTAATCAGTACAGCAAAAATTGCGGTGAAGAAAGGGGTGGTTGCACCAATTGCTTGGTTGAACGAAACTGGAAGGTAGCGCAGAGATGTATTGCCACTGACGACGGAAAAACAGAAAATCAGGCTCAGAGCAAGGATTTTCAGGAACTGCTTCTTGGACAAGATGAACTGCATTGGCACAATCTCCAGCCACGCTATTGCAACGTAGCTATACACGGCGCAGGCGCACATATGGAGCATTGTCAAGAAAATTGGATACTTATATCCATAGAAGCTGAGCAGATACTTGTTGAGAAGCAAGACCCCGATATTCGAAATGTACCACGATGCAATAAAGAATGCCGTCAAAATGTTCGGCGGAACTGGGAAAGCAGCGTATTTCCCTTCCCCGTGCGTTGGAGTTGGCGGTATATCGATCACCTCAGCTTCGAGCTTCGGATTGCTACCTCGCCTGATCCAAGTCTGAGTTTGCGTTTCCCCCATGTTTCGCAGCTCGAGCAAGCTGGATCCGGGAAGCAGATGCGAGATACGCCGACGGGTAAAGATTTTAGACTCCCGAGGGAATGGAACACCTTACAGATGTGGCCTCCGGGATCTCATCCCTGCGCTATCGTTCACTCGAGATCCCACAGGTAATGTTTCCACAATACCGTTGCTCAGGCCGTAAAAACTCCCGCGTCTGCACGATCTCAGCCTTCCACTATCGTTCAGAGGAGATTCCGCAGGACAGGTTCCGCATTACCGCAACAAGAACGCCGCGGCGACAACTGGATGGAGAAGCAAGGGATTAAAGGAAAGCCTTGCGCAAAGATGGATGGATAGCGCTCAGCATTGTTGAAAAGGGAGGATTGGAAGGTGAAAGCAAGCGAAAACAAAGAAGAAGAAGAAGGGATTATGTTAGGGAAAAAGGCTGTGAAGCAACAGAGGATATGTTGTTGAATGAGGGAGCATACTGTGAATGCTGACAGGAAGGACAAGGAGGCATGTGGATACAAAATGGACACTCCAAAAGGAACCCAAGTAAAGGGGGGCTTGTCCAAGACCACGAGAGAGAGAGGGAGAGAGAGAGTGTGTGTGTGTGTGAGCGAAGACACCCAAAATGCTCAAGATGATGCCCCTAGCCCACACTGCTACGGCTGCCTCCCTACCATGGTGGCCACCCACTCTTGCTTGCCAGGTTGAGCCATGGCGGGTGCCCCTAGATAGGCTCAAACGAGTGTCTTTCCTCAAAGTGCATTCTGTTAGTCACTCCTTATCGAATGTTATTGGCATTATGGGCATATGGCTCTAGGAGATTTGTTGCAATTATCTACTCTGTGAGAGAGAGAGAGAGAGAGAGAGAGAGAGAGACTCAAAAGACATAGCTGGATGGAATGATGAGAAGTAGAAGACGAAAGGGATGAACATCCATGGAGTTGAGTTCTCAAGGCTCTAGTGGATTGTTGTGTGCACTGGAAGGTGCTCAAAGCTCATTGGCTATGGTGAGAGAGCAAGTTGCTACTTGCTTCTATATTAGCTATTAGCATGGGAGGATTTACGGATGGGGATGATCCATACTGATGGACAAGGCAAGTGAGGCATGTGGGAACGAATGGGCATTCATAGGAAAGAAACGGGAAGACAACCAATGCTTAAAGAGATGCAAAAGGAATGGCTCGGTGGAATGAGAAGTAATAGAGGGAGGAGTGGGTGGGCATGGAAATGAAGGTGCTTCAGGAGAGAGCTTAGATGTGGTGAGAGAGGGAGCTAGCTCATTGGCTATGGTGAAGAACAACCAGCAAGTTGTTGTTTAGGGCAAGTCCACACCACCTGGCACCCATGGAGAGAGAAATGCTTGTTCATGAATGTTTTGCCAGGTGTTGTGGTTCACACCACTCGGCGTCCATGACTTATATTGCAGGCTACCATTAATTGTCCAACAAAGAGTAAGGGAAGAGGAGAGAGAGAGAGAGGCAACAGAAAAGAAGTAGAAAAGGAAGGAGTGGGTAAAAGGTGCTCCAAAAAGAGCTCAATGGCTATGGGGAGAGAGCGAGCTAGCTCATTAGTTGTGGTGAGAATAAGAAGCACTTTGCTACTTAGAGCCAGTGCCCACAAGCCCAAAAATGCGAGGTTGGAGGCGCACGGGTTGTGCACTGGCGCAAGATTCGAGGACCTCCCACACAAGATCTACTAGGAAAACTTTGTCACACGAGTTTTTACGAGGTGCTCTCCCTGAGGAGACTTTCACCTCCTGGTTAATTGCTGTACAATTCTACATCCCTCTGCCTTCCCTCTGCACATGTAAAACCTAAAGGATGACTAGCAACAACAGGTCAAACTCAATAATGCACTAGTGCCAAGATCTACAACTTTGAAATGGGAGGTACCATTTCTAGCACCTAGGCATGCTTTTGAGGACCCTCTCCATTCTGCACATAGCCAAAATGGAAGTGTGACCAACTATGCATCACTTGCACTAAGCCGTGATTCTATAGTTTTCCTTGAGATACAAGTTCAAATACTCTCATTGTAGTTTAGCTTCCCCCCATGTTACTTAAGCATTCAAGACAAACAATAATGCTCAAGATGAGCCGAGAGACGCAAAACAAATGGAGTTATGGAGGCTCTGGTAGATTGTTATATAAACTAGAAGGTTGCTCCAAAGAGAGGTCATTGACTATGGTGAGAGAGCGTAAGGCTCTAGTAAAGTGTTATGTACACTAGAATGTTGCTCCGAAGAGAGGTCAGTGACTACGGTGACAGAGCGCATGAACTCATTAGTTGTGGTAAGAAGTACGAACAAGTTGCTCCTTATTTCTGTAGCGTTCCCTGAGAGACAAGTTCACATGCTCTCATTGCAGATTATCTTCACCTCACTCTACTTGAGCATTCTAGACAACCACTCTTTAAGATGAGCAGAGAGAGAGAGAGAGAGAGAGAGAGAGAGAGAGAGACTATGCTAAGAACAACAAACAAGTTGCTACTTAGGGTGTTACTAACTACAGGCACCATGCCTACCCATGGTGCATTGAATGCATCTGGGCTATTGGTTGGACGTGGGTGAGCAAGGGCACTCTTGCATGTCCATGATTCGTAGGCATGCCGATGGTGAGTAGTCTAAAAAGTATGAAAACACCCTTACTTCTATGGCTTTCTCTAAATGACAAGTTCGCACGCTCCCATTGCAAATTATCTCCAAAGCATTCAAAACATTTAGGTTGAGTCGTTCAGGAGGCTATCAGGCCGCTTATGTCTTTCTTTTCTCTCATTTTTTTGGGTTTAGAAAAAGAATACATATCAGAGAAACAAAGGGGTCTCCTTACGCTTTCAAGTCATAATTCAAATCTTACACCAAAGCCTCATCCAATAGAAGTCACACTCTGATAAGCCACTTTACTCAGATTGCCTTCCATGGCCAATGCTCAACTCCATCATTTGTCCCTAGTCATCAACACAATCACCTCTAGTCTCGACCTTCTAGTTTCTTGTGCTCAAAATTGATCAAGTACTTGTAAGGCCATAGAATACAAGACTCTCTCTAAGGAAATTTTCTCCAACCCATCTAGGCCTTGCATGCTATTTTCAATCTATCAATATGGCTTAGATTGATTAGTCTCATATTTGAGCCTTCGTTTGAGTCTTGTCGTTTTGTGGATCAATGATTTCAACTCCAATCACTTGGGTGAATCCAAGATCTTGATATGTTTTGGCTCAACAATGGGTGGAGTGAGAACCTCCTCCGCAGATGCTTATCTAGCCTGTCTTGAGCTGATTGTTGCTGTTCAATTCGGAGGGGCTATCTTGTACATAACCATCGCGAGGTTAGATTGGGAGGAATTGGGAAGAGAGTGATGTTTCTATGACAAAATGAGGCTAGGCAATCCGAAAATCGAAGTGGATATTTGCGATCATCAAAAACCAACTTTGGTTGGAGCCGCATTTTTCGTTTTTGAGGAGTGGTTAAAAGCGTATTTATTTTATTTCAATCCATTAGTTAGTGAAAGCGTATTCATTTAATTTCAATCCATTGGGTTTTACCAGAAAATTGGATAAGATTCACACTACTGATTGATCTTCACGGCCATTGATTGCGTCCCACTCAAAGCCCCTGCCAAAAGAAAACCAGCTATAAGATCATGGACGTCACCAAAAGCTTTCCAACAGTTGTCGTCCACCGTCCCCGCCGATCCATCCATCAACGCCACTTTGTTGCGATCCGATCGGCCAAGACAAAAACTTGCGTTTCGGTTTCTGAGAGATGCTTGCAACCAACCACTTTTACAACTTTCTAAGATGCTGTGACTGCGCCAGACAGTGAAATTTCACCGATCAATTTATAACGCACCACATATACAGTAGTGAATTTGCGCCCACGCAAAGGCATTGCCATTAATAGATGAGCGTCAACGGAAATTTCTCACGGACTGCCGGAGCGCTTAGGATTCCACGCGAGGCCAAATGGCAGTGAAATCGAAAGCGGTTCAATTCGTACGTCCACTTCGGTTTACGACGCAGTCTGTGTACAGTGAAAGGCCCATACGGCAAAGACGGGACACCCATCTATATCTATCTGTTCACTTTTCTTTTAGCCGACGTTTTACTGCACACGTTTTACTGCGTTGAAGCCACAAAACAAACTCCAACCCAGCACGAGTCTTCACAGGAAACATTTTTCCTCAACAAATCACAAAACTTTTCGACAGATATGGAAGACCTTTTCAACAGGCGGAAGAATCCCGATTTCAAGCTATTTGGAAGAAATTCAATAGGAACGACGCCTGTAAAGCCTTAGCCAAACTCTGGTCCTAAGAAATTTTGTACTCAGATAGTATGACATATCTAAACACTATGTATATCTTCTTTTTTTTTAATAAAGCTTCTTATCAAAAAAAAACAAATCACAAAACTTGGGGTTTCAAATTTTGAAGGTTTTTCTTTAGAATTTGCTGATTTTCTAGCTTAAATATAACTAAATTGCCTAAAATCTTGCAGATTTTGCAAAATTGAGAAAATATTTTTTACAGGTGAAGATTAAAATGTTGCAGGTTCATTGTATATGGTTTGCAGGTTTTCGGTCAACACTATCCAGCACCCGAGCAATGACTTCATTTTGTTGCGTGCAATGAAATTTGGGATTCTAAGAAGTAACTCTCGTAAGATGCAAATGTCTTCACGTCCACACACGACTCCCACAAGGTCCCCAACCTTGTAATGAAATATGGGATTTTGGGAGACTTCAAAGAAGTAACACCCATAAGGGCATGATCACGCATGGCCACTACTTCTCAAATCAGGCAAAGTAGTTCACGAAGAAGGGGGAAGTAGTTTGTCCCACAGCGGGAAGTATTGCATCTCCTCTTAAAGAGGAGGGGCTCTCTTGGAGAAGTAGGTTCGCTATGCATTAAATGCTATTGTAGCCAATAGGATGGCCTCTACAAGCTTACACCTCCTTTACTCAATTAAATGCACATGTAACACCAACACGGGAGAAATTTGTCGCTTGCAACCCAAGTTGGATCTTACTTTTGGTGTGAACGTGACAGCCAAAAGCTATTTACCGAACTAGAGGCCATGCATGACCATGCACTAAGGTGAAAATGTCCAACGTCGACCCTAGACCACAAACAAGAGGTTAGCTTGAGATCCTCGACCAACCTAAAAAAAGAAAAGGTGCACACCCACCTACAGAAAAACAACTCCACAAGGTGCAAATGTCCAATGTCAACCTAGACCAAAAATAGCTCCACACGATGCAAATGCCCAACATCAACTTAGACCAAAAACAAGAGGCCAGCTTTAGGTCCTCGACGAAGCCCAAAAAAGAAAAGGTGCACCCACTTGCATGGCAAAACTCAACCTACCTAACTGACATAGCCAACACAACATATGAGAAGACTACAAATGATGCACTATACAAATAAAGCAAACATATTTACCATGAGCATAAATACTATGAAGCAAAAGATGCCTCCATTATTGTACAATGAAGTCTACATATATATTTCTTACAACTGCTTATCTTTATTTTGATGCTTTGGCATGGTCTTAGCTACTCGCTCACAAAACAAATTTTAAGATTTACTAAAGTGTGATGATAAATGTAGCAATACTACCATTTTTTATGTTTTGACATAGTTCCTTAGGTGCAAACTTCTTTAGAGAGCGAAAAGATACGCACACAAAAAGGTTGTATTATTATATCAACCATATGTTCCTTCAAGCAATAGTATCCTATCACACAAGGCTCCCTAGCTAGTTATTTCTTCTTATTATTGATGTGTTGTTATGCATCTCATTACACTAAGGAGAGCAAGTCATAGAACAAAATTTTTCTATTGTACTATGAAGCTCATTGATAATTTATTATCCCTTCCTTTCTGCAAGCAATAGTACTACATGACTTTGATGCTCTATGTTTTGGGTTATTTGGCTTGTAGCCTTTCAATTCCTCAAAAGATAGGAACGATGTTTGCTTGGATGATTGTTACTAATTTTTTAGCATAGCTTCTCCAAGTTTCAGGAGTCCATGGAATTTCCATGGACCAAGATCAATGCTTCATTTTGATGTTTTGTCATGGCTACGTAGGTATGGATTATTTTTGTTATTGATGGTTTGTTATGTCTTTCATACATAGCCAAGGGAACCAAGCTACATAATAATCAAGTATTATTGCCGTATGAAGCTTGTTGACATGTTTAGTGGCCTTGGCTTACTTTGTTTTTCATTACAATAGACAAAGCAAGGCATGGTATAAACTTATACTCTTGTGCATGGACAAATTAGGTAGCATTTCCTTTCTTTAACAAATAGTATTGTGTCACGTCAATGTCTCCTTTACTTGCTTGTTGTTGATGGGTTGTTGCAATTGTGCTATTTCACTTGTCCAAAACATGGGTACGATGCTTGTTACTATTGTACTTATTTTCCAAGTTGTGAAAGAGAATACTAGATTCCATATATGTGGGTTGTGAAAGAGAATACTAGAATCCATAAATGTGCAATGCTATTCTCATAAATCCTACATTATTTATCACTTATTATTGTTTATTTTTCCTACACTTTCTTGAAATGCTATTCTCCTAAATCTACATTATTTATCACTTATTGTTGTTTATTTTTCCAAATACTTTCCCGAAATAAGGCTCATGTTTATGTTAAAAGAGACGCAAGTGTTCATCCACACCATAGCCTTTCAAGTTTAGAAATTTGCAACCTCTTTTGCACTTCACGTACTTTTATTTTTCCCCCACAGAAAAGAGTAGTTATACTACAGGGGGTTGTCCAAACCTGCAAAAATATGAAGACCGATACAAAAATTGGCCTATCCCATGGGCTAGCTTCCCTAGGCCTATGTTGAGACGAGAGCTAAACGTACTTCAAGGGAATCGAGACCTTGATTCTAGCAAAGCCCTATGTACAACTGGTTCATTACTAGGGATAGACAAGCTCAGATCCCTAAGGTTCTCCATCACCCGAGTGATGATCGCAAATTCCCTGAACCCCACCGCTACTTGCTATTGAAATGCAACGGCATTCCTTATCTCCCAGATAGCCATGATGACTGAGGCCCTACCATACAGCCATCCTGTCGCTAGGGTAGAAGGTAAACCCCTCACATCTCTTCCCATCAATGTTCGCCACTTTGAGCCCATAAAGAACTTCGACATTAGCCCAGCATTGCAAACTGTTGCCTCAAGCCTCCATACCTCTCTCATTACTGAGCAGTCCCACATTAGGTGGCATACTCTTTCAACTCCCTTCCCACATAGAGGGTAAACTAGCGAAATTGGTAGGAACTTGGAAATTTTCCCCTTGGCCGATAGCCATTGATGTTGAGCTTTCCAAAGAAGAAAACATGCTTTACCTACTTTGCAACCCTTCCATATGTCTTGGAACCTACCCCTCCACCAACTAGGGCCTTGTCTCAATGCCCACTTTCTATTCAAATCCTGCTCCAACCCTTGCGAATACGATAGATGTCGATATGTTGACCTGGCAGTTAACTTCCTTATGCATGTGCCTCCCAACCACCACTCATTGACCCTCCAATTCGTGTTGGAGGGCCAACTCCCCGACACCCTCTCCATTATAGCAATCATGAGGTCCATCTCGTCTCGTGAGGAAGCAAATTGAGCTCGGAGTTGATCCATCAACCGCCAATTTGTTGTCCTCACATCCCACAAATCATTCCAGCAGTGAATTCTGAAGGGGCAAATTGATGTGTGTGTGTGTGTGTGTGCGCCTATGGGATTGGAGTCCTATGCAACAAGTGTGTGAGTATAGGTGTGCTAGAAGGTTCTAGTTAGGTGTGTTAGGTTGGTGTGATGAGTGAGTGATCATAGGAGGTGATTGATTGAGATAATCAGGGAGATGATTATGGATCTGGAATCTACCTACATGAAGGTAGTTGCCTATATATGTAACCACTCTTGGAATAAACATTTACATTTGCGTCTCATTATTTCTGTATGGATTAACACTTGGTATCAGAGCTTGGTTAGAATCTGAGATTCCTAGAAGATTCCAACTAGATCCTATCTTCTTCTCAAATATCTCCTATCTCTCCTTTTTCTACCTTGAGCTTGGGAAGCCCTATTCTCTCCATCCATGCAATGTCTTGAGGAGCCCCTTCAGCCAGACTTCCTTACTTCTGGGCGACCTTCTTGACTAGTGGCATTGAAGAAAGACATTGCCATGTCTACGCACTGCCTCTCTGTGTATTCTGCGCCACTTCTGCAATGCTGCTCACCTCAGTCCACAACCTTGCAATTCCTCTGAGCCAAGCTTACTCTACACCTAGAGCTACCCTCTGAAGAATTTTGGGACGACTTGGTCCAAAAATGAAGGAGAAATCGACGAAAAACCAGTCGATTTAAGAGGAGACATAGCTTTCACAATTGAAGAAGATGTTGATGTCCCAGGTAGTGTAACGCGCCATTTCACCTCAGATTTGTACTAAGTCTTCTCTTACTAGGTACCTTTGATTGCGCAGCAAATGCCCCAATCTTGATGCTATGTGGAGTGAGGTAGCAATCCTCCAAGGTTACTCTGTTTTGCCGAGCATTTCTTGACTATTTTTTTGAAAATAGATGTTACACTAAATGCTAAGTTGATGCTTGAGGAGTTAGAATTCAAATCAGAGATTCAAAGATTTCTTTTTCAGATCAGAGAATGCTCTTTGAAGTTCAGTTGATGTTGATTTCTTGACAAAATACCAAACTCTCAATCTTCTACTTCAAGTGCCAAGAAGACTACAAAGACAAAGTACAAGGTAAAGAAGACCCCAGTTAAGAGCTTGTGGGAGAAGCCAACTGGTTATGATTATGCCAAACAATTAGGTTTTTCAGAATTCTTATCTTGCAATTTTGCATCTATACGGTGAAGGTGATTTTTTTTCCCAGAAAGATTAACCTTTTGTAAAGGGATTAGACACTGCCATTAATTTGGTAAGACCTTCCTAAATGGCTTCCAAACTGAAAATAAAATAAGTTTGAAGGAGAGAGGTTCCACACTTGGCAAACAAAACTGAAGTTTATTCTCATGAAAAAGGGAATATGGAAGGTAGCAAATGGTAAAGAAACTGAACCTACAACTAGAGAAGGAGAAGCTTCATGGCTTCCAAAAGATGAAAAAGCTCTTGCTATAATTGCTCTTAGTTTGAGTGATTCCTTTATTCATCACATTGATAGATTTGAGACTGCTCATGCTACATGGACTCATCTTGAGCATGTGTTTGGAGCATAAGGAAGATGCTCTAAGTATAGCTTGCTTATCAAGTTTTTTGACTTGAGATTGGATAGGGGGGAGACCATCTCTTCACATCTAAATTCAATGAAGAGCATTTTGACACAGTTATCTGGCATCAAGTTTAATCTTGATGAAGATATTGTCATTGCCATCTTACTTAAAAGTCTCAATGAAGAATATGGCACTATTGTAACCACACTCACTAATATTCCAGAGATAAGTCTGGTAGAAATTGAAGCATCACTCTTGGAGGAGGAGAGAAAGATCAAACAAAGAAGTGATTACAAAGAAGGGGCATATTTGGCCAGAAGCAACTTAAGCAACTTCAAGGGAAAGAGCAAAATGAAATGTAACTTTTGTGGCAAACCTGGACACTTTGAGAAGGAATGTTATGCCAAAAAGAGATGTTCAACCAATCTTGTTGAGGAAGCAGAAACTGAAGAAGAAGAAGAACCAGAGAATGTCAAAACTCAAGCTCTCACTGCTTACAACACCCAAGTCAAATATGACAAGGGTAAGGATCCATATGTTTTCTCAGTTATGAGGTCAATAATGGTTCTCTGCCATGGATAGTCCATCCTTAAATGATTGTTAGTCTTTTGAGATTTTTCCTTGGACTCATTGGGCTTTACATACATAGTCTGTGTCCATCTCCCAGTTGTAAACCAAGAATCCTATGAGTGAGTCACAGGTTGGGGCCATGAGTGTTGCCACATGATAGTGGGCAAGCCATGGACCATCCCATGTACTACTGCTAAGGGATGAGGTCATCAATTTGTGAGGGGGAATGAAGGGGCAAATTGATGTGTGTGTGTGTGTGTGCGCCTATGGGATTGGAGTCCTATGCAAGAAGAGTGTGAGTATATTAAGCAACTAAGCAATTCCCACTTTACGGGGCAATCAAATGGCTTACAGGCCAGCCAAAAGGCCAGCTCTCTCAGCCAAACAAATGGCCTGCAAGTCCAACTGGTCTGGCCGACCAGATCTGGCTGACCAGTTGGCCGACCAGCTGGCAGGCCCACCGACCAACTGGCAGGCCCAACCGACCAGCTGGCCGACCAGCTGGCAGGCCCATGCCCTCACTCTTCCCATGGACTCTTTCTGGACAGGACAGGACCTGCAGCTGATCCTCATCTCCTCCATCTTTTGCTGCAGGCCCGCCTACTCCATCTACCTCTCCTCTGCTGTCTCCCTCTCCTGCCTCTCCTTCCTGCCTCCTGGCTGCTCCATCCTCTCCTCCAGATCTGTCACAACTTCTGCTCCTCTGCTCAGATCTGCTCCTCTTCTCCAGATCAGATCCTTCTACTCCAGATCTGTCCCATCCTGCTCCAGATCTGTCCCCTTCTGCTCCTCTTCTCCAGATCAGATCCTTCTACTCCAGATCTGTCCCATCCTGCTCCAGATCAGCTCCTTTTCTTCATCATATTGCTATTCCAGATAGCCTGAAGGTTCCTTCCTCAGAGCATGCTGGTTTCAGCCATCTCCAAGGGCAGCTCCAGCTCCCATCATCCTCGTCATCATTGAGCTACACGGAGGACTGCGTGACGCTCCCTCTGCAGCTATCTATTCTACTGTCTCTCTACAGATTCACCTCAGCCACGGTCCTTCAGATACGATGGCTTGAGGTTCTTGTATTCAGTTTTTCATATTACCGACAGGCACTATGTTTTCTGAGTTCTGTTCTTCAGTTGTATCTGAGTATTGTCTATTTTCTGATCGCTCCACTGCAAACCCTATGGTTTCTCTATCGTTTCTCTATAGAGTATAGGTGTGCCAATGCAGCTCTTCCAAGCTGACCTGCAACTAGGTTGAGACCCTGAGATTTTCATGGGAAACCCTGACACTCACTTAACATACCAGCTTAAGTCAGGCCGATTCCCAGCTACATTGCTCCTACCCTTTTCAATGAACAGTTTCATGATCTCGAGCCATGGGGCACTACTTTCAAATATGTGAGGCAGCCACTTACAAATAAGGAACTCACTCCTTAGTACTATATATGGTAGCCCTAAGCCACCCAATTTCTTCGGGGATTTCATGACCTCCCAGCGGATCACATGCATCTTCCTCCTGCCAGATTCTTCAACCAAGAGAGAGCATCTAAACAGCTACTTGATCTCGAGCCAATGCACTTTTTTGAAATTCAATATTGTAGCAATAAACATAGTGGAAGCTGCTAGAATATGCTGGATGACCAAAAACTCAGCATTCTAGCCCAAAGAAATCCCATGCAATTTCTGCAGCTTCTCTTTGAGCTTCTCCACAAACCATTCAAACCTTTGTTGAGGGGACACCCCCATGCCAAGCGGGACACCCAGGTATCTAACCACCTGCCCTCTCAAAATTACTTGCATACCTAAGTTGATTAGCTAGTATGGGGGGATTATACCTAGTTCTCAAGGCAAATGACTTCGCCCAACAGTTGCATCTAGACCCCAAAACTTCACAAAAAGCCTGAAACACCTTCATAGTGTTCTCAATGCTTGTTTGATCCTTTGTAGAGACTGACACAGTGTCATCAGTAGCATAAATCTGTAAGTTCATGTTCTTCCTAATAGGAGAGCCATTCCTTGGATTCTTCTAGCCGCAATCTCTTTCTTCATCATGTTCATCAGAGGAGCTCTGTCGATGGCAAACAAGAGGGGTGCCAGTGGGCACCCCTATCGGATCGACCTATGAAGTGCAAACTAGCCTACTACTCTGCCGTTAATACACAACACCACTGAGGCATTGCCAAAGAGGCACCTTACTAAGTCACCGAAGCTGAACCCAAATGCCAATCTATCCAGTATTGCCAATAGGTAATCCCAACTAATGCGGTCATAGGATTTATCAAAGTCGAACCGATTGCAGATTAGACTCGCTTGCATAGTCTAAGCTTGCTGCCACATATAATATATTGGCAAAGATGTCCCTGCCTTTGATGAAGAAACTCTATTCATAATCTACTGCTTTAGTACATACTTCCCTAACCCTCATGGCCAGTGCCTTGGCTATTAGTTTATAGGAAGTATTGAGCATAGTGATAGGTAGCCAGTTCCCCACCTTAAGGCAAGCCGGACATTTGGGGAATAGTTTGATCAGTCCCGCGTTCACATCGTTAGAGAGGGACTCCTTAGCCACACTTTGATTTGCCATTGCCACAAGATCAAGGCCCACCAAATCCCAAAATTCTCTTTAGAATTCAGTTGTACGGCCCTGGACATTTGTCATTTTCAATTCTGTTGAGGGCTTCCTCAAGCTCACCCATAGTAAATTGATGGGCTAGCGTCCTCCTGTGGTACTCAGAAACCTTGGTGGTCAACCCCTCTATGAACTTATCGAGCATAGCAGTCCAGATATCATTAGCTGCATCCTCCTCATCGTCGACTATGGCCCCCAGTTCCTCACAGAAGGTGTTAGCTAAATGCCAGAATTCTGTGCATGGATGATTTTTTCAAGTTAATTTCGTTAAGAAGCTAAAATTTTATATTGGCGCCGAAATTTTATATGCTTTAATAAAATAATTTTTTGAGACATTCGCCAGGATTTGAAACTTTTATGCAAAAACAAATAAATTTTCACCAGGATTCACATTTTTTCCTTCAAAATTCAAAAGAAAATATATTAAAAAGTACTTCATTCTACCAATATTGTGAAACTAAAAAAATGAGCTTGAAAACTTTTGCCAAGATTTTATATTAATATATAAGCATAGCTTTGATAAAAACATCCCTGATTCTGTGTATAGGTTACCTTGAGCATCTTGCACTATGTCGATGCACTCTTCCTCTGTTCCTTGCACTTTAAATACTAGAAGAAGACTTTAGATGGATAGTCACCTGCGGTTGGCCATAGTCATCCGGTCTTTATCTGTCCTGACTCTACAACCTCCATTTCTACCGCCTTCAGAGCCGCCTCTGCTTCCATGCTCATGGTTGTCAAATATGGGCCGCTTGGATCTGCTATCAATCTAGGCTCAATGACTGTTGGCGGATGTTAGCACCCCAAAAAAGGCCCTTTCTCTCCCTTTTGTGCTCATGGTCCATTTTTATTGCAAACTTGTGAACCGCTCTGGCTGCAAGATCCCACTTAATGCACGAGTCCTCCTCCAAGGCACGGCTCCATGCCACTCTTTTCTGATGCCATCACTGGAGGCCTTGACCATTAGTAGACATTTATCTAATTTGAACGAGATGTCAGGGGACCTCCCCACCTTCATCGGGACCCCAAAGTTGCAAAGGACTAGTATTTGATCGGAGAGGCTCATGATTGTCACATAGCTACTACCATGCATGGGGGCTCTCACCCACCAACCTGTTGGGGGTAAAGTCCAATGGCCTATGTTCATACCCTTGTATACATATATCTCCCTTGTATACATATATCTTATTCTTTCTAATAAGACCTTTAGACTGCTGATCAGGTGAGTTAGCACCCACTACATACTACATATCTATTATCCACTCTCTCTCTCCTTTGCCTTAGGTTCGCTTTCTCTTCCCATCAACTGGTATCTGAGCTTGGTGATTGCATCGGTTCAGTTCTTGGAGAGCTCTATTATGTTGGCGCATTGCCATGCATGCGCAATTCATAGGCTGTGTGGTGGGGTTTTACTCGTCATAGCAAGCGCGGTTGTTTGGAAGTTTTGTGGGCAAGTGTCTTGTGGTAATACCCCCCTTTCGAAGGTGTTCGTGCACTCAAATATGCATTCTAAGCTAAGCTTGAGAAGGTAGTCTTTTGTGGGCTATGAGAGTTGCTCTTCAACCACATTCTCTATCAAGCTCCCTGCATTCATAACACACAATCGTCTCTGTGTCCATCTCATTCCCTCGTCACAGAGCTTGGCTCTCTCTTTCTAGTTAGTAGGTGCATATTTTTCTTGCAGGTACCACAAACAAGCAACTACAGAAGTTGTGTGGTTGAATGCATATTGACAGAGGTGATTATATGCCCAGTGGTTGGATGCAATGATACCTAGAATGGTATTTGGTTGATGCTATCAGTTGATGCACTGCAAACAGTATACACCTATGATTCATATATTTCTTTTCATGCATTGGAATCATTTGGTCACATTGGAAGTGGATTCTGCAGCGAGAGATATTGATCTAGCTAAGCTGTAAAAAGTTATAGGTGGCTATTTTTTCAACAAAACATATTAGAAAATCTATAAGGATTTTGGACCTATGGCCAACCAAGAAGTTGGAGATTAGTGAATAAGCTACAACTTTGTTGTTGGAAGATTTTCAATAAGAAATTCGCAGAAAAAGTTATCATGCATATAAAACAAGGAAAAAGTTGCTATAAGTCAGTAGCAAGCTATTTTTCAAAGGTGAATAGAAGAAAATATGTAAGAATTTGGGATCTGCACTGAACTGGACAATTTTAGATCTGTCAAATATCTACAACTTTTATGTTACAGTTTTTGTATCTGAGTTAAGGGTCAAAAGATATTTGCTTACAAAACAGAGAAAAGTCATTGCAAACAACATAATTTCTGTACCTTGGCTGGCCACTACAGTTGGCATTTTGGGTTTCATCTTGGCTTACATCTAAAGCCATTGAGATGTCTAGCTCATCAAAGAATGCCCTCTTTAACATTGAGAAACTAGATGGCACTAATTTCTTATATTGGAAGGAGCAAATTTACAATGTCTTGGTGCAGAAGAAACAAGTTAAGCCTATCAAATGCAAAGGGGTTAAGCCAGAGGACTTGGATGATGATGATGAGTGGGAGGACTTGGATGAGCTTGCCCTCTCCACTATCATGCTTAGTCTTTCCAAGTAAGTATATTTTAATGTGAAAGATGTTGCAGGTGGTGCATATGGCATGTGGCAAAAGTTATGTGATTTGTATGACAAGCGAGTGCTACTAGCCAAGTATACTTGGCTAAAGAACCGGATTGATTTGTGGATGAAGGAAGGGACTTCTATGTCCAATCATCTCAATGAGTTTAATACCATTTTTAGTCAATTGACTGCATAGAAAATTGTGTTTTCAAGGCTAAGTTTTTGCTTGTTACATTGCTAGAAAGTTGGGATACTTTCTGTATTGCCATTAGCAATTCAGCACTTGTGGATGGCTTGACCAGTGCAAATGTTGAGAGCAGTTTGTTGGTCACAGGAAATTTTGACACAAATAAGAGCTCAAATGCTTTGACAATAAGAGGGAGATTCCAATCAAGGGGGAACTCCCATGAAAGAGGCAAGTCAAGATGTAAATCTTGCACTAGAAAGGACATTGAATGCTATTACTGTGGCAAAAAAGGCCACATGAAAAAGGATTGCTTCAAATGGAAGAAGGATAAGAAGAACAAGGATAAGGATAAGGACACCAATGCTAAGAGAGATGTCAAGGTAAAGGGATTTGTGATAGAGGAAGTGAATGCTACTTGCAGTGACCATGATGATGGTGATGAACTATATGCTTCCACTTTTTCTGATGTTGCCTCAGATGATGGTTTTCATCAGGATTGGATCGTTGATTCAGGAGCATCTTTTCATGTCACTCCGAATAGGGAGTGGTTTAGTTCATATGATTCTAGCAGGAGAGGATGCATTAAGTTAGGCAATGATTGTGCATGTGGTATCGTTGGAGTGGGAGATATCAGTTTGTTACTTCTAATGGATCTACCTTTGTCTTGAGGCAAGTGAGACATGTGCCTATGCTCAAGAAGAGCCTAATCAGTACAGGACAGCTAGATGATGCTGGGTTTCATGTGATTTTTGGCAATAACACATGGAAGATTAAGAAATGGTCACTTGCGATTGTAAAAGGTGTCAAAAGTGGGACTTTGTACTCACTACATGTGCATAGTGTGAAGGACCATATGATACACCATGTGACTGAGCAGCCATCCCTTTCATTGTGGCATAGCCATGTGGGCCATATGAGCCAGAAGGGAATGAAAGTGTTGGCAAAGTTTGAGTATATTCCTGTCATGGAAGTTTCTAATTTTTCCTTTTGTGAGCACTATATGTATGGAAGTAGACTAGAAACTCACATAAAAATTCACTGGAGCTTCAACTAATTAAGGTGGTACATAGTGATGTGTGTGGACCGATGCCTTCTATGTCATTCAGTGGTGCTTTATATCTTGTTACTTTTATTAATGATGGTACACGCAAAATATGGGTTTATCCAATTCACAAGAAGGATGATACTTTTGACGCATTTCAAAAAATTTTGGCATATGCTGAAAATCAGTCAGGCAAGAAGCTTAAGTGCTTGTGTTTTGATAAAGGAGGAGAATACACTTCTCATGTTTTTTAGACTTTTTGTGAGAAGCATGGTATTAAGAGGGAGTTGACTACTCCTGATAATCCTTATCAGAATGGTATTGCTGAGAAGATGAATCAGACCATACAAGAAAGAAATTTGAGCATGCTTTCTAATGTAGGTCTTTCTCATGGCTTTTGGGCAGAGGCTATTAAGACAGTAGATCATCTAGTAGGATGTTGGATGGAATGGTGCCTAAAGAGGCTTGGTCAGGCAAGCCACCCTCTTATAAGCATTCAAGTGTGTTTGGCTGTGAGGCTTATGTTCATGTTCCAAAAGACAAACACAAGTCCAGGAAGTTCATTTTGCTTGGTTATGGTGATTCATGCGAGATGGGATACCAACTGTGGGATCCAAAGACCAGGAGGATAGTACGCAGCCATGATGTACTCTTTACTGAGGGAAAGATGCAACAAAAGCTAGAGAAGACTATTGAGATACATAGAGTGGTGTTTCAAGAGGATGGATAGCCACCATATACGAGGCATGCGCAGCCTGTTCCACATGACACAAGGCATGGACATCCCATAGATCATGATCATGAGGTGGGAGAGGGACAGCTAGGTGAGCCATGTCAGATCATACAGGATAATCAGTTGGGACAGCCAAGTGCTCTTGATGAGCCAGTGGTGAGACAATCTACGAGAGTTCCATGACCTCCATAGAGATTTATTCCATCTCTTGACTATGTCATGTTGACAGATTGTGGTGAGCCTTCATGCTATGTAGATGCTATGTCTAGGGATGACAAGCATAAGTGGGCGAAGGCTATGCAGTATGAGATGGATTCTCTAAAGAAAAATACAACTTGGGATTTGGTTTAGTTGCCCAAAGGCAAGCATGCTTTGCCATGCAAATGGGTGTACAAGTTGAAGATGTCTCCTACAAATGCATTGCCTAAATACAAGGCCAGATTGGTAGCCAAGGGCTTCAAGTAGGAGAAGGGAATGCATTTTGATGAGATATTTTCCCTAGTGGTGAAGATGACTACTCTTCATATAGTGCTTGCATTGATTGCCATGGAGGACATGGAGCTTGTCTAGATGGATGTCAAGATAACCTTCTTGCATGGAGACCTTCATGAGGACATCTATATGTAGTAGCCAAAAGGGTTTTTTGTGCAACGCAAAGAACGGATGCTATGTAAGCTTCAGAAGAGCCTTTATGGGCTGAAGCAGGCTCCAAGGGAGTGGTACCATAAGTTTGATGCATTTATGAGATCCCAAGGATACAGAAGAAGTGAGACAGATCATTGCCTCTATACTAAGAAGTCATTGGATGCTAGCCTTTTAATTTTTATCCTATATGTTGATGACATGCTAATTGCTAGGTAGTCTACTCATCATGATGTGGATGCTTTGAAGCAAAAGTTGCGTGCGACCTTTGATATGAAGCACTTGGGTGATGCCAGTCACATTCTTGGTATGAGGATTGTTCGAGACAAAAGCAGGAAACTCCTCTATTTATCTTAGAAGGAGTAAATTGGCAAGGTTCTTAAGTGTTTCAATATGGAGAAGGGGAAGTCCATAAGTACCCCATTCCCTCCATATGTGAAATTTGGCCAAGAGGACAGTCCTACGACTGATGAGCAACAAGCTGAAATGGCAAAGATTCATTATGCATCCGTAGTTGGTAGCTTGATGTATGCCATGGTTGCTACACACGTCCAGATATTGCTTATGCAGTGGGAGATGTTAGCAGGTATATGGCTAATCTTGGCAAGAAGCATTGGGAGGTAGTGAAGAGTATCTTGAGATACTTGGGTGGTACAAGGGATTTATGCATTTGCTTTGGGAGGAGGGATACATTAGTCCTCGATAATGCAGATGTTGATTTTGTAGGGAATGTAGACACCCGACAGTCTACTACTGGGTATGTTTTCACATTTATAGGTAGTGTCGTGGGTCTCTCATTCATAGGCATGCACGACCTTGTCTACTACTAAGGCAGAGTATATTGCAGCCTCTGAACCTTGCAAAGAAGCAATATGGCTTACACGTTTAGTGGGAGACTTGTGCATTTTAGGAGATATTCCTACTTTGCACTGTGATAGTCAGAGTGCCATCTAGTTGGCACGGAATCCTAGTTTTCACCCACAATTGAGCTCTTGTAGCTTAATCACCTGTAGATTGCTTTTTCAGATGACATCCACACATCCTTGCTACTTAGTCCAATTACAAATCCCTCTGAGATTCCAAGACATCACCTCAACATTCCGGGTCCTAGAGTCATCCGAACTTCTCCTCATTCGATCAATGCGCAATTGCCTTGTAAGCATCCTAACAAAAATTGAACCTGTTTTCCCTCATGGCCTTGGCTCCCCTTGCCACTTCTTTAATTCTTTTAGCAAACCCGCTCTTGGGTTGTTGGACACTATCGCTGCTTCCCTCCTCCACACGAACCTTTCCCTTGCCCTTCTCTTCGAGTGTCCTCTTCCTATGGGTTAGCGTTGGGCATATCCTCCTCAACCGATTCCATGACCTATATGTCGGGTTGGTATTGCGTGTTCCTTTCTACATCAAACTCTTGTGTTGGAGCAATAGGCATCCACCCATTGGATTCACCACGATTCTTTGCCCCTGGTACCACTTCTGTAGGAGCAACAACCAAAGTTCCTTCTTTGCATGTTGCAATTGTGCATGCAGCAACGGTCTTGCCTTTCTTGCCCACCAATCTCCATTGCTCCTCCTTATTAGCCTTATCGGATGTGACCTCATGTCCTTTGATCTCCGAGGAGGTCTGTTGATCCTTCGCTTTCAAGATGCCAGTCGTATCTGATGAGACTTGATCAGTATCACCCACATGCACATCGAAAGAGAAATCCTTCCTATCATCCATAGCCAACATAGAGTTGGCTGGCTTCTTTGGGCAATTCTTAGCGAAGTGCCCTAGTTTCTTACAAATGAAGCAAGTGTTTGGGAACCGCCCAAATTGCACTTGTTGGACCAGAAAACTAGGCCATCAAGTAATCTAACTTTGAAGTAATTTGAGACTGGTTGGACCCTATCCCATAAAATCCACACTCTTCTATGAGAATGTGAGGATAGGGGAAGTAGTAAAACCTTCCACCACAAAGAAGAGGCAATCTTCTCCAAAGCATCCCCCAACCATAATGGCAAATTTGATAGCTCCACCTAGACCGAACAATCATGAAACAAAAAACTATCAATGCTAAATGAAGGGCTCCACGGCACAATGAGGACCATTGCTCTAGCAAACACAAAGGACCTAACCCACCACCTCATTTATGATCTCCTCAGATGCGCACCAGATAAGAAAGAAACCTTTACCTAGGTATTGGGCCATGTAGTCGCTACTTGTCAAGTTGCACTCATAAAGCATGAACTGGGTCCGTTTGTCCATAGAAGGTACTTTTTTGGTGAAGAAGGTACACACCACCTTTGGCGAGCCGCTCCACAACTTGGACTTAACATCCTCCACCTGAATTTCAAAGACTGTGCCATGACATTGTCCCACCTCAAACCACTCCTTTTGCTCTTGCTCTATTGATGGCATGTAAGTAGAACAAGATCTCCACTGACTAATGCATTGAAAGAACACATATATCAAATTTTCCCATCCAGTGATCAGCTCCACCATCCTTTTTCATTTTTCTAGTCCTTCCTTTTTTCTTTTTCTAGTCTTTCTTATTGATTATCCAAACTTTACTAATGTAGTGCCACATGAATAACATTTCCTTAATGGGGTGCCTTCTCCAATTCTTCTTGTATTTTCTTTAATCAACATTTTTTTGGGCTCGATACCTCTATTTCCCTTTATCATACTTCTTCTACTTATGCCCAAGTTGTACCAGTCTGGTGATTCATCTTAGCGCTCTAGTGGTATACCATATTATTTGTTACTATTTACATTATGACTTTTTTTAATGCTTAAAATCCCTTAGATGAGCTACCAACTAATTGCCATGCATTTTGGCATGGGCCACAAGAGAAAAAGATAAAGGTTAAAAGATAGCAATGTTAAAAAATGTAGTCAAGGTGCCAGAAAGAGGTTACAAAATGTAGTATAGTGAAAGAAACATTATCCAAGCAATAGTTAAATATAAAATTGCAATACCTTTGGAAGTTTAAAAAATTTCCATGAACATCATCAAAGATCAAGTATCAAACACATGCATATACGCCATGCCATCATAGCGTTAATAATGAAAATTGGTATCCTTATTAATGGATGCATTTTGCAAAGAAAGGTGATCCAAAAGGAGTACAACACTTGCATCGCCATAAGCCTTACTATACATTTGACGATAAATTCAATGTCAGGTCTACCAACATCTCATATGGTGTACACTAGAGAGACCATACTTTGTGACACATAACCACTATATATGTCCCCAAGATATCAATTCTAGGCACAAAGAAGGATTAGCTATTATAGCTCCATTATTTCCCCTTAATGGAAAGGCTCAATATCTCTCAAAAAAGCTCTTTGCTAGGTGGTTTGGTAATAATCTTTGCAGCATTGTTTGTCATCACAATGTTGGAGTGTGATGTCATTCTTTTCCTATTGAAATGCTCTTTGACATCAGCATGCTTTGTCCTTGAGTGTCTCTTGGACTTTTTGGCTAGTGTTTGCACTAATACACTTTGTCTCATCAAGAAATTTTGTTTTTTATAATAGTCTTGTCAACATGCTCCTATTATTAAAGCTCTAAATTATGCTTTTATGAATGATAATGAAATAGTTGTCTATGTGTTTGATAATCATGACATTGCACCTTGTTAAAGGAAAATGTAGGAATTTTACAAGGGCTTAACATATAGCTGATACATATTTCATTTGTTGATTGTTGCCAAAGATACCAAAAATCTAATTGAATCCATTTTACCAAATAATCCATAGGTTTCCTAGTGATCGTCCTACATTGTTGTGGAAAATCTTTTGCAACAAGTCTACCTTCATACTCGTCAATGTTACCATATGCACCGCACTTCACCTTGTAAGCCAATCTATTCATTATAATGCACTTGAACTTTGAAAGGAGTGATTGTACTTATGAACTTGCAAATTGCTTGGGTGCCATGTGAGTATTTCCTAGACTCCTATTTGATGCCAAGTGCTTATTCAATCATGGTTTCCTAGCCTCCTATTGGGTGCCACATGCTTAATCAATCATAGTTTCCTATTCCAATAGGACACTGCCTTGATCCACCATGAGCACTTTTGAAGGCTATTATAGTGTTCTTTCTTTCTTTCTGCCCCGGCAATGGAAATTTCACATATACAATGGCTTGCTTTACCAAGCATACTATCCTCATTGGCAAGAAGCTAGGGGCATGCTAAGTCACACCATTGAAGTTAAACTATTGAAGTTGAACTGTTGGCACACCATTGCTCCTCTCGTATCCATACAACTCTAGAAGATTGTGTTTGTTACTCAAGTTGTGTGGAGGGATCCAATGTGTAAAAATATAAGTTCAATGATGGGCAGGGATGTTTTTATCGAAGGTATAGCAATATAGTGTTATAATATACTAGCAAAAATTTTATAGCTTCTTTTTTAAAGTTTCAAACCATTGGCGAATTTAATATTTTATGAGAAATATTCGTTCAAAATTTGGCAAAATTTTCTTGAGAATTAAAAAATAATACCAAAAGCTACCAATTTTTATCATTTCATTGCACAAAATCAAAAAATAAACTAACTACTAACTTTAGGATGCTATAAAGTACATAATGCATAAAATTATTCAAGGGTAGTGAAATGTCCTTCCAATCCATTGCAAAATCTTTTCTCAAGCTCTATTAATACTTTGAAAAAGTTATTACAACTTGACTTTAGAAGTAATAGTACTCTATTAGTTGGAAAGCTGCTAACATCATGAGAAGAAGAATACTATGTCAAGCTAAGATCTAAGTTAACATCCAACTTGATATGATGTTTATTCTTCAAGTAGTCTAGAGTACTAAAACATCTTTCCCCCTCAATCAAGCTAAGAATAAAGGTCTAACATAAATTTACAAGCATGAAATACTCTAAAATGTTATCTTATAGGAATGAATTGAATTTCATGAGTGTTCTATTAGGGAAATCAGGAACCCTTGAAAAGATTAGAATGCTCCTAAGGTTAGATCATTGCACAAATACACTTGAGTGACATGAATTGATTTTTATAATAATTCTATCAAGGGAAATGTGTACCATGTCAAAAGACTAGAGTGCTCCTAAGGCTAGATTGCAAGATACACTTCAGTAAAATGAACTAATTTTCATGATCATCTTGCCAGGGAACTACAATTCATATCAAATGAATGAAGTGCTCCTAAGGCTAGATTGCACAAATCTATTCCAATGATATGAATTGATTTTCATGAGTATTCTGCCAGGGGAATCATAGACCATGTCAAAAGACTACAGTGCTTCTGAGACTAGATTGCGCAAACATGCTTTAATAAGGTGAATTTATTTTTAGAAGCATTCTGCTAGAGGAACTGCAGACCATGTCAAAATACTGGAGTGCTCCTGAGGCTAGATTAATACACTTTCATGAGATGAATTGATTTTAATGAGCAATCCATCAAGGAAATTGTAAACTATATCAAAAGACTAGAGCACTCCTGAGGATAAATTGCATAAATATAGCTCAGTAAGATTAATGGACTTTTATGAGCCTTCTACTAGGGGAATTGCAAACCCATTTCAAAAGATTGGAATGCTCCTGAGGCTAGATTGCATAAATACTCTTCAATGATATGAAGTAATTTTCACAAGCATTCTGCTAGGGGAATTGTAAACCATGTGAAAAGACTGGAGTGCTTCTGAAACTAGATTTCACATTTGCACTTTAATGAGATGAATACACACACAGAGAGAAAGGACTTTTCATCAAAGCGATCTTAGGTCCAAAACCAATCTCAAAATTTAATATTAAATAAGACACAAATTGCTACTTGTGTGGACAACAACACTTGTATTTAGGGCAACCAATAAGGCAAAAATGGTCAATACATAGGGCTAGTGCAATGCAACCATATGAGCTACTATGTAGGTCAACATAGTAGGCTAGCATAGGCCCTTGTCAAAATGGTACCAATGTATGGCTAGGTACCTTGCACGAGAACTCCTTAATGTTGAGAGAAGTGATTGAAGATGTGAAGATGAGGAAAAGAGAGAAGTAGTTGAAGGTGCAAGAAACAAGAATAAGAGACCGCAAGTCCAAGATCTCTACATAAACATACACTTCTCTATAATAAAAGAATGATATATAGGTTTGAGATCTTTAAGCCACTTACAACACCTTCACAAGACTTTATAGTTTCTCCCAAACTCTTAAAAAATCCCCTCATTAATTAGTGTGACCATCTCCAGTGTATTTAATGTTTTCCATTATGATTCTTCATCAAATATTTCTTCTCTAGAGATTATGGCCTTCCAGTTGATGGGATCATACAACTTGTATGCTTTGATTTCTTCACTATAGCCAACCATGATGCATTCACGTGACTTAACATCCAACTTTCTACGATGATCATCATGTATGTGGGAATATGCTATGCAACCAAATATGCGGAGATGTCCAATGCAAGGCTTGCATCCAGTGAAGGCCTCATAAGGTGCATAGTCTGAATTGGTTCGATCAAAAGGCAATTAAGCAAAGTAGTTTGCAGTGGCAATTGCTTCTGCCCAATATTAATTCAAAAGATGCTTCTCACTTGGCATTGCTCTAATGGTGTTTGCCAAATTCCCATTCTTCCTTTCAGCAGCAGCTATTGCATTTTGCTAAGGATTATATGCACACATGAACTGCCTTCAAATGCCATTAGTTTTGCAAAAGTTTGTTAATGCCAAAGACATGTACTCAGCTCTTCTATCTAGTCTCATAACTTTGATCTTTTGGTCTGTTTGGTTCTCTACCATGGCTTTGAATTCTTTAAATCTGGAAAAAACTTCAAATTTTTCCTTCAAAAAATAGACCCAACAATATCTTCTACAGTCATAGATGAAAGTCAAGAAGTATAGTGAACCATTAATGATGCGGGTCTGTGCATAACCCCATACATCTGTATGTATTAAATCCATAATAGCTCTTGCTTGAGAGGTGTTTACTGAAGCAACATGCTTTCCAAACTTTTCCAAGAAATTGAAGTTTTGGCATTCCAAGTGCCATATTCTGATTTCTCAATTACATTAAACTGTTGAAATTCACATGTCCATATCTCGTGCCATACTATGAAAAGTGGCATTGGTTGTTGCTAACTGTTGAGCTGACATGGCATGTAAGTTTGGTACTAAAGCTAGCATCCTAAACAAGAATCCTTCCTTGACTACTTTTCCCACTAGCTAATACCCTCTGGATTTATCTCTGGTTGTGCATTCATCTCCATCAAAGATGACTTCATAGTTGTGTTTTATCATTTGTCCAATTGACAAGAGGTTATTGCTGAGCTTTGGAACATACTATACCTCTTTCACCAATCCTTTCATAAACTGAAATTGTTCATAGGGACAATACCTTTCCCTTGGTCCTTCTAATGGTTTCATCTCTATAAACCACTCTTGATGCTTTGTCATGTAGATGATGAACCACTGTCTATGTACTAAGGATCTTGATCACTATGGTCAACATGATAACTACATTTCCCTTGGATTCACAATCAATGTCAATATACACTATATTAGTCTTCTGCATATCCTCACTTGCAAGATACATTGTCTGAGGTTCATTGGTGTATGACTATGACTTGGATGTCCATCATGGTGATTTCCTCTTCCACGGAAATTCCATCTATTGCTACTAGATTGACCTCCTTGGTTATACTACTTGCAGTAATCTCTTTCATAGTCCAAACTTATGGCAATAGTTGCACTAAGTGCTTGACACATTGGTGGATGCATTCCGTCTTCCTTGAAATCTCCCTCTATTGGAATGATTTCCTCTTGGATGACGATGCTAATGCTACTGTTGATGCTGATTAGATTCTATCAGTATCTATGAGATTTCGTCAAGGTTAGAAACTCTGATCATGGAAGTGGGTTGTGCGTGGAGTCATGTCCTTGCGAGGTAGTTGTTGTGTGTCATAGGCATGGGCATCATATGTTGTGTGGGACTTTGCTTGATGGTCGTCTGTGCTCTGCTTGGTGTTTGGCTTGTGGGCTCTTGTTGGAGGTGATTGCTTGGCTGCTGCTGCTGTGAGTTGCCCGTGTAGTTCTTGTATTGAAGTTGCATTGTGCGCCTTGTTTAATGAAGGTCATTGCCGCATCATTGCTTGCCTGGTGTGTTGTAGCTCAACAAATTTTTGGTGTTAGGCTCTCATTGGTCCTATGGCATAGAGAAGTTGATCTTCATTGGTGGCTACATTGCACGTTGATAAAGTTGTGAGATCAAGTCACCGTTGCAATGGCTGGGTTGATTGTCTATCGCAGTCTGTTGCTAGTCATCAAAGCTAGGTGGCATCGCGGTTCTAATTGCTTAAAGTCATTTCTGTTGCCTCATCTTTGATTGTTGCATGGCTGCATCTCTATTCATGTCGCTTGTCCGTTGCTAGGTTGCAATAGTCGTTGTTTGTCATAGAAGCGCGATTGTAGATAGGGTCAGCGGCCGTTGCTTTGGTCCACCTTTGCTTGGAATGGTGTTTTGGTCCACGTTTGCTTGGAATGGTGCTGCACTATGTTGCTACTTTGTTAGTCACGTGAGTTGGTCATTGTTGTTTGCACCTGTTTGACTCTGCTATTGCAGAAGTGCAAGGCGGCGCTACTAGTAGGCGTTACTTCAATCATTGAAGGCTTTGAAGTTGTCGAATATTTTGCTGCTAGTTAGCTTACTATGTGAATCCGGAGCTATGGAGCTAGCTAGTTCTTGTTATGCTTGGCGTAGAGATCTTGGCCACTATCATAGGAGCTTGAGCATCAATGGTCTTCCCTGATACCTTGATACCTTCCCTCAAGATGATAATTATGGGGAATGGAAGAAGGACTAAACATTACATTCCATCAAGAGTAACAGTGTAACATCTATTTCAGGTACGTAACATTGGTACCCGTTTTAAGATTCCCTCAAAAATTCATTAAAATTATAACTTTCTTAGAAAAAAGCTATATTTTGCATAGTCAAAAACTAAAAACTTACAAAATTCATACATTTTTCAAACATCATACATATAAATTCAAAGGGGCCTCCACTATATCACAAAATATCTTTCGATTTTCTATATTCTCAAAGTCTTAAAGATGTTACCTTCCTGTGTCCTTTGTATTTTTATCAAAAAATAACTTTTATTATCTTAACTTGTTGCACCTAATAGCATGTTCTACTCATTATTGTCCAAACGAGACTTTTCACCCACTTTTTAAATCACATATAGAAAGAATGGAAAACTTTTATTCGAGTGAGCCAAAACCTTTAAATTATTTGAGGAAAAATGTAAAGTCTTTGTGGATTCATATTTGGTACTTTTGACATCTAAAATGAGCTTGGAAGGCCCCAAAACCCTAAAAACGACTGCAAACACAAATACCTTTCGACAATTTTTAAAAAATGCCTAGAGGGAAAAGCATGCGCCCACATGCTAAATCGATGATATCATCAACCTGGCGTGCGTTTAGTCGATGATATCATTGACCAAGAACGTTATCATCGACCTGGTGCGCGTTTGGTCGATGGTATCATCTACCTAGCACGTGGGCACATGCTTTTCCCTCTTGGCATTTTTAAAAAATTCATCGGAAGGTATCTGTGTTTGCAATCGTTTTTTGGGTTTTGGGGCCTATCAAGCTCATTTCTAATGTCAAAAGTACCAAAATACGAGTCTACAAAAAAATTTATATTTTTTGCAAATAATTTAGAGCTTTCAAAGGTTTTGGCTCACTCGGTCAATGATATCATTGACCAAGCATATAGCTTGGTTGCATAAAGCAAGCAAGGTAGAGCTTGGTAGATGCTATCATTGACAGCAATTGGGTTAGATATTTTGATATATGCATTTCAATTGAGACAAGCAAGGCAATTGCCAAAGGCGACACAATACATAACATTATCCCGAAAGATTCCAAAGACATTGATTGGATGCAATGCACAAGTTAAAGCCAAGACATGCCATGGTCCTTTTATTTGCATTGGATGCATAGGTCCATATTGTAATGGTTTAGAGACATTATTGTATTTTATGTAGATTTTGTATTCTAAGTAAAGGTTTTCATGCCTATTTTCTGAAAAACCATTGTTGAAAATTTTTCAAAAAAAGATGGTTTTTATGTCTTTTGTCAAAAGACATTGTACAAAATGGCCATCTTTTTAAAAAATATGTAAAATTCACATGAAAAGAAGGGAATATTTAAAAGATTCCTCTAGAGTTCTCATTTTGAGGTTACAGTTCTCGAACTAGATGTTACACTATTGAGTTCATACAAGCCATGTTACTCCTTCAAAATACGGCCCTCAATATCTTCAACAGCAAGAAGAGCATAACATGATCACATCCACTCAACTCCTCCTCGCCAAAGTCAATCAAAACTAGATGGAACAAGAGCTCATGGCAGAATGATGTTGAGATGATTTCTTAATACCTTCCCTCAAGATGAGGATTATGGGGAATGGAAGAAGGACTGAATATTACATTCCATTAAGAGCCATGTTACACCTTCAAAATACAGCCCTCGATATCTTCAACAACAAGAAGAGCATAACATGATCACATCCACGCAATTCCTCCTCGCCAAAGTTAATCAAAACCAGATGGAAAAAGAGCTCACGCCAAACGGGCCAAAAAGATAACCATGGAGGCTATGGGCGAAGAATTGCTACAAGAAGCAATGAGAGAGAAGCCAACGTTACGTTGGAAATGCCTTTCTTTTTTCAAAAAAATAGACTTTTTCTCCCTAGAGACGCTCAACACAATGACATTTTGAAGTTTCCGCTCTTGTTTTCTAGTGTGTCATAAATGCTATACCAAATCCCCAAAGAGATAAATTAACATTTTGAAGTTCCTGCCTGAGCATTTTTTATTTTGTCATAAATGTCTCCAAGAGAGATCAAAATGACCAAACACGTGCCTGATAGGGATGTGCTTAAGAAAGAAATTTGGGCACACTCTTGTTAGGCGCCTATTTTGGTTGTTCTGACCCCTTCGAGAGGCCAAATTTAGTGATTCAAAAGTATTTTTTGGGGTTTTCGCTTGCTCCGGACACAATGGTGATGCCAAAACCACCAAATTCTACAATAAAATAGTAGAAAGCCATTTGGATCCTTAGACATAGCATTTATGACAAACTATAAATGCTCGAGCAGGAACTTCAAATTGTCAGTTTATTTGTTTCGCAATTTATATCTCCAATTGAATGATCGACCATATAAATTTGTGCTTCTCACTCTAGAACTTTTTAATTTTGAGCCAAGAAATTTAGAAAATCATAATTTCTTATAGGGCCCCAAAATGAGCTCCGAGTTTTCCTAATGAAGTCCGATATGACAAGGATCATGGAGAGGCAACCAAAGTGGTGAGGCTACTCTCTTGGAAACTAAGAGGCTACTACAACAAATCAAAGCTTATCCTTCTTCAGGAGCTAAAGTGTGGGGATAATGAAACGCTCTAGTTTTCTAAGAACAAGATAGGTTAATATGTGTTTTACAGCTGCCCTTGTAGGAGAAAGGGCAAGACTGCAAACTTAGTGAAAAGTAATATTAATGCAAAGAAGGTTTGTAGAGGTCTTAAGGGCTGGGTTTTAGGTGCCAAGGTGAACCATGAGGGTTTTAGGTTTCACGTAGCAAGCATATATGCTGCTAACTCGATGTTCAAAAGGAGTAGATGCTAGTTGTCCTTGAGGCATGCCATAATAGATTATAACTGGACTTTGGGAGGGGATTGGAACATGATAGAAAGGTATGAGGATAGGTCCCATGGTGGTCAATCCATTTTGGAGAGTGAGAAAGATGCTTGGGAGGACCTTGTGTTGTCTTGATGTCTAGTGGATTGTGCAAAGTTTATTGAGTCTGGCCCTGAATGTTTTCCACGGAAAACATCCCCTTTAAATTTAATAATCAGCTCCTAAAAAATAAGGTCTTTTGCATGATGATTAGGAAGGTTTGGAAGGAGGAAGTGGATGGAGATTTGAATCCTTGTGCACAGTGGGACAACGCGATTTAGGCTATCCATATAAAGGCAAGGGCATGATGCTCTATGGAGAAGATTAATTGGAGAAATTATGAAATCAGTTTTTCATATATTCGTGCAACCTTGAAGATGGCAATTGATATTCCAAGGATGTCATAGTAAGTACTCTATGTTCTGAGGTTGAAGGCGCTATTCATAATCTGGATCTAGGAAAGGTGGATGAAGCCCGTACTAAAAGCGGGATGCTTTGGCTTTCCATGGGGGATTGCCCTTTTAGAACATTCTTTTAGTTGATCAGAAGAAAATATATCAAGGAGTCTATAAATAGAGTTTTGGACAGACAAGGTAAATATGCTCCTAACTCGATGTTCAAAAGGAGTAGATGCTCGTTGTCCTTGAGGCATGCCATGGTAGATTATAACTGGACCTTGGGAGGGGATTGGAACATGACATAAAGGTTGACGATAGGTCCCATGGTGGTCAATCCATTTTGGAGAGTGAGAAAGATGCTTGGGAGGACCTTGTGTTGTCTTGATGTCCAGTGGATTGTGCAAACTTTATTGAGTCTAGCCTTGAATGTTTTCCATGGAATAATAGGAGCATCGGTCTAAACTATAGGGCAAGGAGGCAAAATAGGTATTATGTTTCCAATGGAGGGTGGTGATTGAGACCACCATTTGGGGGTTCATATGTGACTTCTTCTTGTTTGTATGACCACTAACTTGTCAAGTGGTACTTCTCAGCTCCTTCTGTGGTTGGGAGATCGTACAACATCCCCTTTAAATTTGATAATCAGCTCCTAAAAAATAAGGTCTTTTGCATGATGATTAGGAAGGTTTGGAAGGAGGCAATGGATGGAGATTTGAATCCTTGTGCACAATGGGACAAGGGGATTCATGCTATCCATATAAAGGCAAGGGCATGTCGCTCTATGAAGAAGATTAATAGGGGAAATTATGAAATCAGTTTGTCATATATCCATGCAACCTTGAAGATGGCGATTGATATATCTGCCAAGGATGTGCCATAGGAAGTACTCTATGTTTTGAGGTTGAAGGTGCTATTCATAATCTGAATCTAGGAAAGGTGGATGAAGCCCGTACTAAAAGCAAGATGCTTTGGCTTTCCATGGGGGATTGCCCTTCAAGAACATTCTTTTAGTTGATCAAAAGAAAATATATCAAGGAGTCTATAAATAGAGTTTTGGACAGACAATGTAAATATGCTCCTAACTCGATGTTCAAAAGGAGTAGATGCTGGTTGTCCTTGAGGGAGGCCATGGTAGATTATAACTGGACCTTGGGAGGGGACTAGAACATGACAGAAAGGTAGGAGGATAAGTCCCATGGTGGTCAATCTATTCTGGAGAGTGAGAAAGATGCTTGGGAGGACCTTGTGTTGTCTTGATGTCTAGTGGATTTTGCAAAGTTTATTGAGTTTGGCCTTGAATGTTTTCCATGGAATAATAGGAGCATCATTCTAAACTTTAGAGAAGCGAGGATAGATAGGTATTATGTTTCCAACGGAGGGTGGTGATTGAGATCAGCATGTGGGGGTTCATATGTGACTTCTTCTTGTTTGTATGACCACTAACCTGTGGAGTGGTACTTCTCGGCTCCTTGTGTGGTTGGGAGATCGTACAACCTCCCCTTTCAATTTGATAATCAGCTCCTAAAAAATAAGGCCTTTTGCACGATGATTAGGAAGGTTTGGAAGGAGGAAGTGGATGGAGATTTGAATCCTTGTGCGCACTAGGACAAGGCGATTCGAGCTATCCCATATAAAGGCAAGGGCATGATGCTCTATGGAGAATATTAATAGGAGAAATTATGAAATCAATTTGTCATATATTCATGCAACATTGAAGATGGCAATTGATATATCTCCCAAGGATGCCATAGTAAGTACTCTATGGTCTGAGGTTGAAGGCACTATTCATAATCTGGAGCTAGGAAAGGTGGATGATGAAGCGCATACTAAAAGCAAGATGCTTTGGCTTTCCATGGGGAATTGCCCTTTAAGAACATTCTTTTAGTTGATCAAAAGAAAATATATCAAGGAGTCTAAATAGAGTTTTGGACAGACAAGGTAAACTTATCACACATTTCTAGCATATTGTTGATGTGTTTCATGGTGAACTGAGTAGCATTGTTGGGTCTAAAGGTGCAAATGATGAACTGTGGCAAGAGAGAATGCATTCCATGCTCTCAAGGTGCACAAATAAGATCTAAGATGGTCAAAGAAATCTACTTGCCAGGCCCTTTTTTTTCAAGGAACTATGGGATTCCCTTTCTTGTATGGGTAAGGAGAAACCACCAGGCCCAAATGGGTTTACCACAGAATTTGACATGCTGAAGTTTGAGGTGGTTAGTATGGCAAATGAGGCCGTAAGGAGAGGTGCTCTCTCAGAAGATGTTAATGCAAGGCTTGTGAAGCTTTTTCATAAAAGACAGGTGATGCTGAGGGTTGAAGATTTGGTGCCCTATAACCATGCATAACACTTCATATAAAATCATTGTGAAGGCACTTGCTCTGAGGTTGAGAGAGATTTGTTCAATGGTGGTTGACAAATATTCAATGGGTTTTATTAAATCAAGGGATATATTTGGAAACATAATGTCTCCTCAACCATTGACTTTGTGACAGCCATGGGTCGAAGCTATCTCTTCTTGGGCATCAATATCTCGATAAGGCATATGACCGTGTTCAATGGGAGTATATCCTTCAAGTCTTGGAGCATTTAGGTTTTGGAGCTCAGTTTGTGAAAATCATATCTACTCTCTTCAAAAATGCCACGACCATTTTATGCTTAAATGGGGGGGTGAAGGCAATTATACTATGAGGAAGTCAGTCATGCAAGGATTCCCTCTCACTTCCCTACTTTTTGCCATATGCATTATAGCTTTAATGAAAAAAAAAAAGGTGGTCGGGTTTGATGGATGGGTTAAAGTAGTCCAATTACCTTGTGGTGAGCAATTCTAATTTGCAGATGATAGACTGGTGGTTTCTCAAGAAGACAAGGAAAGTGTGAACCATATGCTAGATATGTTTCAGAATTTATGTGTTGCCTCAAGATCATAATATAACTAGAGTAAAACATTTGCCATAAAGTCTAAAATCGAAGTTGTTCTTAACTGGTTGGATAATCTCCATCTTCATTGGATTGACAGAGGAGAGCTTGTGAGATATCTCGATGCTCCTCTGGGGATCAGTATTTCCTTAAGACAAAGATTCCTCTGGCATTGAAGCAAAAATTGAGACAATGGAGTGGTATGTTGCTAGGGTTGAATGCTCGACTACTACTAGTTATTCGTCACATCCTCTCTACCACAACTACGTACATGGCAACCATTTGGAATTTCAAGAGATCCCATTGGGCAGAGATTGAGAAGCTTTTAGAGCATTTCTTTGGGCAAAAAAAGAGGGCAGAAAAAATTTACATTATGTCTCCTGGGATTTGATGAAATTGCCTAAATCTAAAGGTGGTCTGGGTATTCCGGACATGGAATCATGAGACAACGCATTATTGGGTAAATGGATGCCTAAACTTTTGGATAGTAAAGCCCCTAAAGTTCTGATGGTTAAATGGTTCGCAGAGAAGGTACAAGGGCACTTGGCTTGGTTTTACCTTGAATAAGAAAATATTCTCAAAGTTTCCTTTAAAAATAATAAGCCCAAACTTGATCTCCAACCTAAGATCGACCTGGAAAAAATGTTATCTCAAGCTCAAATGGAAAGCTAACCGAGCCTCAAGGGAGACCGGAGTTTAGGAGAAGCAATTTTGTGGAGGTAAGCTGTTAAAAACAAACACATGCCGTTAGCCACTATGGTTCTAGCAAAGAGCTTGGGGTAGATATCTGGGATTGTCAAATAGATGACTAGAAGCCAACCCTTGACATAAAACATTAATTTCATTTGAATGCCAATGAATTCAATCTGTTGATTGCATTCTTGGACAAGGTGGAGGAAGGATGGCCATCAAATGTCATACTGTCCACAAAATGGACAGCCAGTCCGTGGTGCCTTGGAAGGACTATCCTCAAGAAGATTTCGGCAAAAAGCATTTATAGAGTTCTCCTTGACAGTCCCCCTGCTTGGTTGGGGTTGAATGTAAAGTGGAAATTTAGAAGGGGTTTCAAATGGTGGCATGAGAAGTTTTATGACATTTGGAAGGGATGCAAGATTGGGAAAGCAATATTTTTGTTGTAGAAGATAATGGAGATATAATGCATTTAGTTCTGCCAATGAGGGAAGACTTGCCAAATGGGCAAATGTTAGTCCAATCTGCCCATTATGTGGGGTTGCTTAGGAAGATATAAAGCACCTGCAAGAACCTAGTACAAGATTGAATAGGAAATAAGGAGGTCATGTCAAGGTTTAGCATCAACTAGAATGTTGCGCACCTAAAGGACTCTGGGTTCCCTTCTACTTTGATGGTTTGTTGGTTAGCCCTTCATCCAAGCTACTGTTTGCATGGTTGTGTTCGGAAGGCAGTGGTATTTTCCTAGAAGTTTCCCGTTGGTTCAAAGGAACATCCCATGATGTTCTTTGATTCCATCAATCTAGGAGAGATGGTAGCAATAATGGCCAAAAAGGAAAAGCTAACAAGCTCATATCTTTATGATGTTGGAAAAGTAGTCTTATGCTGAAAACTTAAATATAATCTCTCTATTGGCCTAGGGCTTTATGCCCACTCTCTTGGTCAATTTTGTAAAGGGCCTTATTTAGGGATTGTCCCACCTTTATCAATATAATCGATTTATTTTTTTAAAGCATGTGACCCATTAGGGGATTACATGAGAAAGACAAAGATGTAAATTATAATCCATGTGGAAGCTGTTACTTTTTCTCTTGCTTTAAATTTTCATTAGATAGCTATCCATATTCCATGGTTTTACATGGGAACTCCAATATTGCCACTTATGGATGATCATTCATGTTATTATATCAATTTCAGCAAGAGATTTATTTTCTACATTGAGGATTACTTTGTAGAACAAGTAACTACAAAAATGTTGCCTAATCCCTCTTTTATTATGATCAATGAAAGTTTACATCATACATTGGAAAAACCCTTATCTATGTCACACTTTGAAACAAAACAAGCAATTCACAAAGTTTGCACACTTATAATTCCTTACCAATGACTTTGAGGATGTGTTTCAAGTGGTGGTGAGTTTTTTGATGATGTGGACCTTAACATCAAGAATATGGTAGCTATTACTACCGATGTGCTCATGTAATGGAGGGGAGTAAGGACAAGGAGTTATGTGCCGTCATCCATGCCCTCAAGACTTGGAGAGGTTAGGATTTCACAGTCCGCACAGATCATTAGGCCTTGTGTGGCTTTAGACCATGCCCACCACGCTATGGTCAAATCTCCAGACCACAGAGCCTAGTTTTTCAAGCATGATCAAGTATCATGCCAGTATCAGAGACTGTTGTAGCAGATGATCTTGGTGCCACCTGTATCTCCCTAGTGCAAGGGTCCTCTCTTGCAGAGATGCGCAACCAATACCATACGGATCCAAATTTCCATACGTATTAGTACAAAGTCATGCTAGATGACCAACTTGGCAACTATGCTATACATGAAGGGTAGTTGTTCTTCAGAGGATGCCTTTGTGTGTGGCCCCCATACCATGCTACCATCCTCTACGATATGCACTATTTCCCAACCCCAACCGGCAAACACATAGGGGTTGTAGGCACTCTTGTGAAGATCGAGCGCAAATTTTCTTGGCCGCATTTACATAGTGACATTCACCAAAATGTATCTCATTGCCAGGTGTGCCAACAAGTAAAGGTATCCTATGGGAAGGTACCAGGATTACTCCAACCCCTTGAGATTCTTTGGAGCATAATTCAAGATTCTTTACCATACATTTCATTACTCATACGGAAGTTCTTACAATGAAAGATGCAGCTCATGACTTTTGGCAAATGAAGGTGGTAGATGAATTGGCAACAAGTGCTTCTACTTGGTTGGGTATATCAATAACCAAATGTTGTAGGAACTTCTATGAGAACTTAGATGCCTCTGAAATTGTGGATTTGAAAGCGCTTTCGATATCATAATGTAAGATAGTTATTTAGGATAAGTGATGAAGAGGCTTGTGGAGGTTATGCCTAAATTCTGGACTTTTAAGCCCAAACACAAAGGCCTATTGCATTTACAAATTTTCAAGTGCAAAGCTTAAGTAATCAAAAATTATAGTAGACAATAGTAGAATGAAAACATAGAAATACATCTACTGAATCATAAAAATACCTAGCATCTTAGGCAAAAAGCGTGGCCTGTGAAGGGCTGCACAAGCTATAGAGACTAGGACGGTCATTCCTAGGCAAGAGTTAAGTCCTAGTTGAGTTAACTTAGTTTTAGCCAAGAGCTTGGGAGCTCAACTTAGAGATGCATGTTTATTTGTTTGCCAATAGTGAATGAATGAATGGACCAGTAGGACCCCTTCCATTTTATAGGTTTGGTCCTGGTAACATTTACGTGGGATAGCCATCCTAAGATGCCACGTGGCAACATGTGGCTCCCATACTAAAGTATTACTCAATTACAAATCCATTTAAAACCCTACTAAGCTAAAAACAACCAAGTAAAATTCACCTTCGTTACAGTCCTCCCTACCTACAAGAAAACTGGTCAAGCACAAAACGAGAGCCTTTGGCCCACATTTCCATGCAAGACCAACCTTACATCCAACCTATAAATAGGCATGGTTGGCTGGCTATACCCTACATCGTCTGCCAGTTCATCACCTCTTTTCCAACTTAGATCCCCTGCACAAATTTGCCTCAACCACTCCTAGGCAACCACATTACCTTTCCAAGCCCCTATAGTCCTCCATGGTGTCTTCCATCTGCTAGGTTCTCTTTGGCTTGCTGCCCACATGGCAACCTATGTGCTACCCATGTGGCAGCCCCGTTTTTTTCTTCTCTCTTGTCCACCCCCCGATACACACCTCATTTCGGGGCTCACAAGTGGAGAGGTGAACATTCATATTCCAACAGCTCTTCCATAAACTGGCCTGTCAAGCCCAAATACTTCTTCAAAAGAGATGCATGGAACACATTATGAATCCGAGAAGAGGGCAGCTCCAGACTAAAAGCAACCTCACCAATTCTCTGCAAAACCTTGAAGGGTCCATAGTATCTGTGAGACAACTTGTTTTAGTGTTCCCTTTTAATGAAGCATATTTTGTAGGCCATCTCATGGGCTATCCATAGATGCCACTTACACCTTGGTATGTACCTTGTAGGCCTAGTTATAGTCAATTAGGACTATTGGTACAGTTAGTTTATGTACCATTTTAGTTAGGACACTTAATCCAATTAGCGCAGTTAGCCCTAGGGTTTTGTTATGTTGGCTCTCCCTTGAGCCTCCACACTTCAATTTTGCAACAATCTATTACAGCATCTCGTTTTTCTCCTTCTTGCTTTCATTTTTTAGCTTCCATTACTTCCTAGACCAACAATGGTATCAAAGCAGGTCAAGGATCCACCCTCTAACCATTTCCAGCCACCTGGAGCCCTTTTGGAGCCATTGGGAGCAGTTTGGCAGCTTGTGAGCATCTGTGGCCTCTCCAAGCATTTTTGTCATGGGAAGTTGGAGTGCCCACTACAAAGGAAGACCTATTTTGGAGCATTTTGAAGCATTTATCTATTGCAGCCGCCTCATTCCAGCTTGTTCCAGCGTGTTCCTGCTCCGTATAGTGCATTTATTGCAAGACGGTCCACACATCTGATTCCATACAACCTGTACAGATTGTACGAACCATTTTCACCTGCACTTACAATGCTGTACGAACCTGCTGGTGGTGCATTTACTGCTGTACGCTGCAGTACAAAACTGCTGACAAGCATTTACTGCTGTACGGTGTAGTACGGAACTGCTGACAGGCATTAATTACAGTACGAAACTGCTGACAGGCATTAATTACAGTATGAAACTATTGACAGGCACTAATTAATGTACAGAGGACAACAACACTTACTGCAGTACTAACTTCATCAGCAGTATTAATTGTTGTACGAGGATTGTTGTCAGCTCATTTATTGCAGTACAGATTTGAGACAGGTGCATTTAATGTTGTACGACCCTGTACGAAATCTGCAACAGGTTTTGAAGACAATTCAGTCTGCCTAGAACTACATGTCGGTTTTTTGAAGCTGTATTTCTGCATTTTTCTTCATTTTGGAGCAGTTTGGTGCTGCCTCGTGAAGTGTGCCAGCTTCTAGAGCAATTTGGAGCCTGCTATAGCATTTGGGGACAACTCTTTTCACCTACCTTGGTGTTTGGCATTGTTTGGGACTGGTTATTGCACTTTTGCAGTGAAAGCCTTGAGGCTTGTGCAATTATTAGTCTTTGCAGTTGAGAGTTAGTTTCTACTTTGCCTTTTCTGTTCCCCTATTTGCATAAATAGCTAGCCACAAGGATGATCTTTTTGCTATGCTTGGGCCTGGTGACAAGCTTGATGGCACCAATTATCCCATGTGGTCATACATGATCGCACATGTTTTGGTTGCCAAGAATCTATGGCATATTGTTTCAAGTTCTGAGGCCAAGCCTACACGCACTGTTTCTTCTAGTGCTACACCTACGATCTCTACTTCTTCAGGTGATAGGTCTTCAAGTGATATAGGTCTTCGGGTGATGGTTCTAATGCTACTGCTAGGACACCTGCACCTCTTGCTCCAAGTGCTTTGCCTCCTTCATAGGAGCAAACTCAGTGGGATGGTCGTGATGCCAAAGCACATGCCTTGATTGCTCTTTTAGTGAAATGGGTTATGTGATATTGTTACTCTAGAGCATGTGCTGTATGTTCCAAGCATTCGTAAGAACCTCATTTCTATTTCAGCCATTGTTACATGTGGCTTTTAGGCTCTTTTTGATGGTGTGAGATGCACAGTGTATAATGCTACACATGCCTTTATCATGGTTTTGACCGGCACATGGTCTAGAGGTCTTTATAGACTTGATGCTTATGACAAATGTTTGGATGATGATGCTGTACTTGCCGATGCACATGCCTTTGCTCTTGATTCTACCATGGCAGATACTCATTTGTGGCATGAGAGGTTTGGACACCTCAATTTTGGAGCCCTGGTAAAGTTATATAAGGAAGATATGATTGTGGATCTTCCCAAAATGCATATGCCTACCAAACATGTTTGTGAACCATGCTTGCTTGGTAAGATGCACCGTGCTGCGTTTACCAAGGATGGGAGAGTTGGTGCTTCATGCAAGCTTCATCTGGTTCATAGTGATGTTTGTGCACCCATGAGGGTTGAAACTCTTGGGGGGTTCTACTATTTTGTCACTTTTATTGATGATTTCACCAAGTACACTTGGATTTTCGCATTGAAATCCAAATTTGAAGTTTCTTCATGCTTCAAGCACTTTATTGCCTTGGCTGAGAATGAGAGTGGACCGCACATTGCTCACCTTGATACAGACAAGGAGGTGAATACATGTCAAAGGAGTTTGCTGTTTTTTTTGCTTCTCGTGGCATCAATCATCGATGCACTGTGCCTTATACTTCTCAACAGAGTCCCGTGGCTGAGCGGAAGAATAGATTAGTGATGGAAATGGCCAGATGCATGTTGAAAGACAAATATTTGCCTAATAAGTTGTAGTTGGATGCGGTCATGTGTGCAAATTACATCTTGAATAGATGTCCTACAAAGACACTGCAGACTATCACACCTTATGAAGCTTGGACGGGTCGTAAAGGACTTTTGGATGCTTAGCTTATGCTCATGTGCCTTCACATAAACGCACCAAGTTGGATAATAAAGCTGTTAGGTGCATTTTTCTTGGATATAGTTCAGAGAGCAAGGGCTATAAGCTATATCATCCCCGCACGAGCAAGTGTTTTGTCAGTCGTGATGTTGTGTTTGATGAATCTTCCACTATGCCTTTGCTAGACTGTCCAAAACAGCCCATTGTTGATGCCCCTGACATATCTGACAGCTTGATGCCTTTGTTTCCATCCGATGCTCGAGATGATGTTCCATCTGAGCTTGTACCTCCTCCATCTGTTGATCATTTGCAGCTGCCCAAAATTCAGCCTGATATGCCTCTCATTGATCGGGATCATTTGCACAATTCTCTTGACCAAGAAAGAGCAAAAATTCATGAGCCCAACAAGGTACCCCGTTGGCTCCTTGACACATTAAAAGACAGCAAACAAGACACTCCTCTGCCAACTCGTACGAGAGCAGCTGTCCGAAAAGAGCATGCTTTTGTTAGCAGTGAGGGGGGCATTTTGATGTCACAATCCAGGTACATTGGACAGCTTTTGCAGCATTTTCAGTTTGAGGATTGCAAGCCAATATCAACACCATTAGAGACTGGTTTTCACTTCTCTTCTAAGGATGGCAGCGGTACATGTGATGTCACTCTCTATCAACAAGCAGTTGGTTGTTTGATTTACCTATGCCATACAAGACCTGATCTACAGTATGTTGTCTCACAGTTGAGCACATATATGCACAGCCCATCTATGCACCATTGGCATGCCGTGAAGCGTGTTTTCAGATATCTTAAAGGCACTCAGCATTTAGGCCTTCTTTATGGAGCTGATACTTCACTTGTCATGCATGGATTCACTGATAGTGATTGGGCTGGTTGTTTAGACACTCGTGTGTCACATAGCGACAACGGTGTTTATTGGTTCAACAAGAAGCAGAGTATCTAGATGTGAAGCTGAGTACAAAGCAGCTTTTACAACAACAGTGGAGTGCGTTTGGCTTCGGAAGCTACTTGTAGATCTTTGTGCATGTCAACTCCTACCGTCATCTTCATTGATAGTCAGAGTGCTTTGGTTGTTGCACGGAATCCAATTTTCCATGCTCGCACAAAGCACATTGAGATTCACTATCACTATGTCAGAGAGCGATTATCGGCATGTGATATTAAGTTCTCTTATGTTCCCACTGAAGACAACTTGGCAGATCTTTTTACAAAGGCTCTACCTCGACCTAAGTTTGAGGCTTTTCGGCAAGCTTTAAATTTAGTACCTTTTGTAACTTGATATGTTGTACTTTGTACAATCATAGGTTGCTATATCCCTACGGCACGAACATGTGCAACCATGACACTAGATATTCATGTATCCTGAGCCATGTCCAAGATACTTCAGTCCATACCATGGAGAGGGGTTTGTAGGCCATCTCATGGGTTATCCATAGATGCCACTTATACCTTGGTATGTGCCTTGTAGGCCTAGTTATAGTCAGTTAGGAGTATTGGTACAGTTAGTTTATGTACATCTAGGTCGATTAGGACACTTAGTCCAGTTAAGGCAATTAGCCCTGGGGTTTTGTTATGCTCGCTCTCCCTTGAGCTGTAGCAATCTATTACAACATCTCGTTTTTCTCCTTCTTGCTTCCATTGCTTCCTACACCCAACATATTTGAAACATGGCCTCAAATGGGCTCATCCCTATCGAGGTGTCCTTGGTATTGTTGTAGAAAAACTCAACCAAGTGTAGCCACCTGTCCCATGTGGACTGGGTGTCAAAACACAAATGCCTAAGATACTCCTATTGACTCTTTCATACTATCTATTTGTGGGTGGTCTGCAGTGCTAGGAGTGAGGAGTGTCCCCACTGACTTAACCAATTCTTGCCAAAACTGGCCCATGAATTAGTGTCTTTGTCACTCACGATTTCCTTTGGCAAAACCATGCAGTTTGAACACATTTTCCATGATCTGAACCACTACCATAGAGGCTGAATATTGTGTCTTGGTGGGAATGAAGTGCTACCTTTGTGAGCCTATCCACCACAACAAGGATGATTCAGTTCCAGCCCCTAGCTGTCACAAGAAGACTAGTTATGAAGTCCATTGAAATGTGGATCCGCTTACCCTCTAGAATGGGTAGAGGCTGAAGCAAAGCTGCTGGTCTGGGATTCAATTCTCTGTTTTGTTGGCAAGGCTCGCCGCTTGAGCATACTCATAAACATCCTTCCACAACTCCTTCCACATAAAGCTTTGCTTTACTCTTTCATAGGTCTTAAAACAGTCCAATATGACCAACCATGGGTGAGGAATGCATTTCCTAAAGGACCAACAGTCTAGGTAGAATTCTTCACCAGCAAATCCTCACTTTGTACTATAATAGGCCCTTGTCCAACTTGTAGTTGGGATGGTCTTCACAAGAGGGATTTTGTAGGTCTTGAAATATAACAGCAGCTCCTGGATCTGATGCGTATTCCGTGGATCCATTCCTTGTAGATTTCTGTAATAGAGGATAAAGTGCATGCTCACATCCTAGAGAGTGAATCAGCCACAAGGTTCTCCGTCCCCGCCTTATATTCAATATCAAAATCACATTTTGTACAAAAGATAACCACCTCCTTTGTCTAGGAGAGAGATTTGTTTTGGACAAAAAATACGTTAGTTATATGGTCAGTCCTCAATTGAAATGGCTGCCATATACATAATGGTGCCACTTTTCAATGGCATGGCGTATGGCCAACATCTCCTGGTCATATATGTGATATGTGAGCTCCTTGTCATCCAGCTTTCTACCTTCATAGGCAATTACTACATGGGGCTGCTCCAAGACTGCACCAATGCCTCTCCCACTACCATCTGCTTCAACAGTCAAGGTGAAGGAGAAATCAGGGCATACTAATATGGGTGCTGAGGAGAGTGCTACCTTCAATTGTTTTCTGCCTCTAATGTCCATACAATAGAGTTCTTTTTTAGTAGATCAGTGAGAGGGGATGCTATCTTAGCAAAATGTTTAATGAACCTTTTATAGAAGGAGGCAAGACCAAGAAAGCCTCTCAACTGAGTGACATTGGTTGGCTGTGTTTTTGTGGCCAATCCATAATGCATCTCACCTTGTTGGGATCCACCCTTATTCCTTTGCTCCCCACAATATGTCCCAAATATTCCATCTCATTTGCCACGAAGGTGCACTTACTTGGCTTAGCATAGAGCTGGTGGGTTCTCAAAACCTCCAAAATCTACTTCACATGGGAGAGATGGTCTTCATTTGACTTGCTATAGATGAGAATGTCATCAAAGAATACCAAAGCAAACTTATAAAGGTAAGTGTTAGAAAATACCCAACAGAGGGTACACGCAGCGGAAGACTTATAGTAATGTCCAAGAGCTCACACAGTGTGCGTGTGGGATGTGGAAGCACAAACTTCTTTACTTATGTGCATTCAATAGATGTGTAGACTCTTCAATAGACAATGAACCAGCCAGATAGAGAAACCACCAAAATATATATTTCCGTCCAAAACTATGGACACAATACAAAATAGATAGATCCTGAGTCCCACCAATGGTGTGGTCCTCTGATCTAACCACAAGGTCCTTCTCCAATCTACTAGATATCTCTAGACTCGAGCCCACGTGCTCCACCTCGAGCGTCTCCGTCCAGTGTGTTCTTCTCCACCTTACTGCCTATGAATCAGCCTAGGTGGGCAGCCCCTCCCAAGCTTTGTCTACAACACACAGGTCCCTGTTCCACTGCTCCAACCTGCTTGTGAATGGCTGCTCCAGAAGATAATGATCTCAGCACCTTGCTGCCCTAGAAGACAGCCAAGGTCCAGCCCTTCCTGGCTAAGTCTGCAGCCCTTCAAGCACCCTCTCACCTCTTGGATATAGGTCCAGAGGGTGGCTTCCTACTGCTCCTTTCTGCCTCCTGGAATGCTGGTTGCTGGATAGACTTTCCGTCCAGTGTGTTCTTCTCCACCTTACTGCCTGTGAGTCAGCCTAGGTGGGCAGCCCCTGCCAAGCTTTGTCTGCAGCACACAGGCCAAGCTTTGTCTGCAGCACACAGGTCCCTGTTCCACTGCTCCAACCTGCTTGTGAATGGCTGCTCCAGAAGGTATGATGATCTCAGCACCTTGCTGCCCTAGAAGACAGCCAAGGTCCAGCCCTTCCTGGCTAAGTCTGCAGCCCTTGTTGCACTCTCTCACCTCCTGTAGACAGGCCCAGAGAGTAGGTTCCTGCTGCTCCTTTCTGCCCTGGAACTGCTGGCTGCTGGATGAGAAATGAGGCCACAAGCCTCTCCTTTTATAGGCCCCAAGGGCCCCTTGAACTAACCGACCAGCCAGCCCTAAATGGGCCGACTGGCTGGTCTGTTTGGGCCAACCAGTCTGCCCCAAAACAGCCCTTTAAGGGCTCACAAAACTAGGGCCCTTTGGCCCACACTTCTAGGGCTTTTGGCCCTCCCATCAAGACAGGGGCCCAGCCCTATATAAGGCATGCCTCTGCCCACTGGTTGCCCCATTTGCTGCTCTACCAGGCCCCATGCAGCCCTGTACACCTGCGCTCCTGACCTGCCATGTCAGCGCCTGTTTACCCTGTTCTCCTAATCTGCCACGTGTGCGCCTCAGCTCTGTACTATTCCGTACTGTTGCTGACGTCATCCGTGGTCTCTTCTCTTGGGTCCCTACTGCTGTCCTCTGCTCCGCCTTATGCTCCTGCAGATCAGCCAGGTACCCACCTCTCTTCTTTTGGGGCACATCCTGCCCTATGTCTCCCTCCCCCACGCTCTCCTCATTTGGGGGCTTACAGATGGGGAGGTGACCTTTCCAACAGTAAGGCTGTAAAATCTTGTTCATAAGGGCCTGAAAAGTGGTGAGACCAAATGTCATCTCCTTGAATTGGTATATGCCTATTTCTATTCTGAAGGCTGTTTCAGGTTCATCCTCCTCCCTCATCCAAATCTGATGGTAGCCTAATCTTAGGTCGATCTTAGTGAAAAGTTTGGCTCCCTTCAACTCATCCAAGAGATCATCAACTCTAGGGACAAGAAACCTGTTTTCTACAGTTACCTTGTTGAGATCTCTGTAATCAATACACATCTAGTAGGATCCATCTTTCTTTTTCACCAAAAGGGACAGGTGAGGCAAAGGGGGATTGGCTGAGGGAGATGAAGTCTCTATTCAGCAAGTCTTTGACCTGCCTAGCTACCTCCTCTCTCTCTACTTTTGACAACCTGTAGGAAGCTTTATTCACTGGTTTAGAACTTGGTTCAGGAGTGGTGAAGTGGTCAATGTCCCTTTGAGGTGGGAGATGATGAGACAGATTAGCAAACACATCTGGATATTGCTGTAACAGCTCCTGCAGGATCTTCAACCCACACATCCTTTGTGCCTTCAAATTTAGAAAGGTGAAGGGCATAGATTACACAAACATTTTTTACGTCCTTGCTAGCTTCCTAAAAGAAATAACAGTCAATTAGGTCATTCATGACTCTTCAAAAGTATCTCCTTATCTTTGCGGAAGAACCTCATAAACATGTGATTGAAATCCATAGTAATCTTTCCGAGAGCTCTCAGCCATTCACATCCAAGTACAATGTCTATTGGTCCCATATCCAAAGCAAACAAAACCTCTTTGGAAGGTATAATCTGGGGACAACTGAATTTGGGTGGCCTGACAGCAACATCTACTAATGGAGTCATCCCCATTGGCCATTTGAAATGCTCAATCTGTGTAGGGTGTAGTCTAACTGAGTGGACTGACCTAGAGTTAATGAAATTGTGGGTACTCCCATTGTCAACCAATATGTGAACTGGTCTGCCATTGCTGGTCCCTTTCAACCCGACTGTTTGGGCGCTTTGGGTACCCATAAATGCCTTTGGAGAAATGCTATAGATCTCAGATTGGGTGTTCCATAACAGATTACCATCATCCACGCAAGGGTTGCCTTCAGGTTCTCTATCATTCTCCATGTAATCATCAAGAATTTCCACATTCGATGATTGATGTGCTCTTGGGCAATTAGGCTGGCAGTCACTACTTATCTGGGTGTTTCCCAAGGTAGAACCACTTGGGTCAAATGGGAAAGAAGTCTCTCCCTTGCACTTATGAGAGTTCACATCATCATCCTGGAGATCATTAGTACAATCATGAAATCTGTTACGACAATATTAGAAGATATATCATCATCAATCTCAAGAATCATACTCAATTTAGCCCCTGTTTTTGCTTTGCATACATTCCTGTGTTCCGGGGTAAACTTCTCCCCACACAAGTAGCACAAATTTTCGTTCTTTCTGTCTTCAATGATGGCCTGTGACAGTTGCTTGACCACGTTATCCTTCTTGTCTTTTGGATAATCCTTGGGTCTGCCATAAACTGATGGATGTCTAGGAATATAATTCACTGTTGTAGAAGGTAACACCTGCTTAGTAACCACCGGAAGGTTGCTCTAGTTAAGGGGTTTGTTGTCCATGTGACCAATGCCCACACCCCTCTCCTTGAGATAATACTTAGGTTCATAGAGCTCAGCCAACCTCATGGCCTCCCTCAAAGTGCTTGGGTTCTGGGCTCATACATCAGCTGCTATACTTGGATGGAGTCCATGAATGAACCTAAGCAACCTGCTTCTGTCATCAATCGCAACAAACAAGGGTAGCTTCCAAAACCTTTTAATATAATGCCTTATTGATCCCTGCTGAGTTAGCTCATACCATTCACATACCAATTTATCTCTAGCCAGTGGAGATACAAAGGTTTGGAACATTTGCTCTTAGAAATGCTCCCAAGTGTCGATAAGAGGCCCTTTTGTTTTTGGGTACAATATAAAATGGTCCTCCATCTTACTCAACCATTCCTCCAATACATTAGGGGTGCAAATGTCTCCCTTGAACTTAGATAAACAATCTTATCTTTGACATCCTTGTCTTGATGAGTGGATACAATGGGTTCAGCAGCTCGAACAGTCTGAATGTATCGATGAAATGGTAAGACTGACCTGAGTTCAGCTGGTAAATCCTTATATTCATTCAATTTTGACTGAGAACATGGCTAGTTCCCTTTGGGAGTATTACTCCTTGCTGACTCCTTACTCTTATGAGCTGTTTCCCCATTAGCATGATGAGCTTTCCTTGCTGAAGGTATATATATATACATACCTTTGTAAGACTAGAATATATCCAACCGTACATGGATCTCCCTTAGGCACAGCAATGGTGTCGGTTTCAGAATCTGAATCATCCTCCATGGCTTGCTCCATGGGCCTCTTTCCTTCATGAACATGGCTCCTTTTGAGCTGATCTGATTTCCTGTTCATAGTGGCACAAGAATTATGCATCCTTAGTCCATTTGCCATTATCTCCATTGTCATCTCCTTCAGCACCTGCAATATAGGATCCAAATAACCAATATTATTCTGCTCCTAGCCTTGAGAAGCTTGCACAAATGAGGTGCTCTTTGTTTGCTGCTACCATGGATATCATTATGGTCCATGCCATCATCTTGGATTCCTTCATTGGAGCAATTTGCCATTCTGGTTGACTCCATTAATGTTTCATCCTCTAGAACGGGGTCCAGGTTCCCCTAACTGATGCTTCTTGCTGAGGTTACTAGGCCTCCTTGCAGGCACGATGGGCAGCCAATGAATCTCACTATAAAAAAACTTTGGTTAGAACTTTAATGAATGAACGGTGATTTAATGCCAAAAAGGAGGTCAGAAACACTGTTTGAGCAGAATTTATTGTCTGTGCCTCAATAGAAGCACTATTTGCAGAATTTGAACATTGTTTGAGCAGTATGCCCTCTGTCAGATCAATGTATAGGAGCCTGTGTGAGATTCAGAGCCACTTGATTTAGGAAATTTCTGGGTCCATTCTTTGATTTTCAATGAGGTGATTGAGGGCTTAGGATCTCCTGACCATCCTGTTCACAATGATATGAAAATTGTACAATTCTGAGAAGTCTGGACTTTCCAGGGTATCAGAGGCTGACATGTGTCATCTGATGATTGGAGCAACTTCCAGCGATGAATTTTTGCAAGGAGGTAGGCCCAAGACTCAAAATGCCACGCTCCAAATTTCAAAACGAAATGATATGTTTTTCCCATAGAAATCCTGAAAAAGGGCTCTGATACCGATGTAGCTAAAGTAGCCTACAGCTTACTAGTTTAACCTTATCTCCACAACTTATGTAATCAGAAAAGACAATAGACAGTAGTAGATGTGCAGAACAGCATGAAAACAGTGGAGTACAGGTGCTAAATCATCAAAATACCTAGCATCTTAGGTGAAAACCATGGCTTGTGAGGGGCTGCACAAGTTACAAACTAGGAAGGTCAACATTTAGGAAGGTCAACATTTTAAGGTTTGGGCCTGGTAACATTTACAACATGAATTATGGATGCCCCGCGGAAACATTTGGCTCCCTACTAAAATACCACTCAATTACAAAGCCATTTAAAATCCTACTAAGCTAAAAATGACCAAGTAAAATTCACCTTTGTTACAAAAAAGGAAGGAAGAAGCTAACAGCTGAGGAATGGAAAGCACTCTAGACCTCAGGTACATGTAACCATTGTGGCCAGAAAGGTCATTATTGGCGGCAGTGTCCTCAAAGGGTCACTGAGGGGACCAGTGAGTAAAAGGACAGTTTTGCGGCCCTCACATCGACTGTTCCAGCCCTCTAGTAGCACGCAGCAAGATGCGCTGCCAGCTGGCTTTCTAGATCCAGATGGAGCATTGCTTGCTTGTTTGTTTGTGGCAGCAATACTGGCAAAGGAGTCTTTGATTGAGGCAAGCTTGCAAGCAAGACCTCGAGCAACAAGGAGCTGTTCCTGCTGACTCAAGTGGCATATGTTAACAATATGTATTCTGTTTGGTCATGCAGATCCAGAGGGGGTTGCCCTGTGATTTGTTGCAGCCCTCTAGTAGCACGCAGCAAGATGCGCTGCCAGCTGGCTTTCTAGATCCAGATGGAGCATTGCTTGCTTGTTTGTTTGTGGCAGCAATACTGGCAAAGGAGTCTTTGATTGAGGCAAGCTTGCAAGCAAGACCTCCAGCAACAAGGAGCTGTTCCTGCTGACTCAAGTGGCATATGTTAACAATATGTATTCTGTTTGGTCATGCAGATCCAGAGGGGGTTGCCCTGTGATTTGTTGCAGCTATTGCTTGATGAGCTGCTGGAGATCCGGATCGGTCAGATGATTGCCAGTGCAAGAATCCAGACATGGTAGATCGATCCTTTGTGAGCTTTTGTATGCCCATTGTCTTTGGAGCACCCAGGTTCATCGATCTAAGGGCAGTGCACTAGTTTGGACCTAAGAGGGGGCTGTATAGCTCTGAGATATAGGTGCCCATGTAGGGAAGCAAACCTTGCACCAACAGCAATATTAGTTGGATTGTTGTACCAGTGGGACCAGTTGGCTTGTTGTACCAACTGGATCAGTTGAATTAGTATACCAAGAACTAGACCAGAGGAGTATGCCTAGAAGCAGCAGTACTAGGTTTCCAATGATCGTGCAGAGACGTTTCGTGCCAAGAGGGGGCTTCTTCAACAATACCTATAGCGGTCTTCAGCGACGGAGCATCACGCGACAGATTTCTCCAATTGTTCCAGAGGCACACCCAGCTCCCTGGAGATCATGTTCCAGCCAGGGGCTGAGAGGGGTCAACATCTCCTAATGTCACGTTGTAGAGAGAGAGGGCCTTGCTTGTGGGTGTGCCCACCCCATGAGAGGTTAGGCTAGCTTGATTGAGGGCCTTTGTAGTGGGTGTGCCCGCGGGGCCTATGAGGGCAGAGTAGGGTAGGGCAGATCTGCCCACTGTGGAGGCCCCACTTGGGGGTTCTTCTAGGCCCGTTGGTTGCCATGTGTCGATCCCCCTCTGCCTCCAATGTCATAGGTAAAGTCACGTCATCCGGCTGTCATGGCACTAAAGTCCTTGACCTTATGGAGATGATTGACCACAACTCTCTATCCATACAATCTAATGTGGGACCAATGGCTTCATGAGGATCAACCCAGCAAGAAGTAGTACTTGAAGCCTCTCTGTGCGGGACCAACCTGTCTCTAATGGGTCTCTCGCCCAAAAGGGACTGCCGTACATTCCACTTGGGTGGACAAGTGAATCCAATAGAAGAGACTTACTAGGGTCCTAGTAATGTGAGTGAAAGCATTGACTCTCAAGTGTGGATAGTGTGGCTTAAATCGGCATGCATGCTTGGTTGCATCATGAAGATTGTATGGGATACAACAAATCCACTAGTGCTCAGTCAAAGGTAACCTGCTCTCAATGAGCAACTGCCCGAGATGATGTGAAGATCCCATCACAAACGCAAACAGCCCTTGCCTCTTCATCTACCTACATATGTCTATATAGCTAGATGAATCCTGGAACATGCCCAAATTCATCCTCTAAAAGCACCACATAGTGCAGTTTCAATCTCATGATAGTCACTCACAAGGTTGAAACCATAAACTCCATCACACATAGCAGGGACTAGCTAGTATGACATCCCCACTAACTTTGTCAGGCACCCAACAGAACAAGTCGTTAGTGAAGGAAATTGGCTGCATTTTGTCAAATCCTGACACAGCTCCACCAGAACAAGTCGCTAATTCACCAAAACAGTATGGAAAGCCTGGCACTGCTCTGCTGGATCAACATACGATGCCAGGACTATCCAGACAGCCTAAACTGCTACCATACCAGCCGAAACATCCATGTAAACTGTTTGCAAACAGCTTCTACACCATCTTCTGCCATCGCTTTCATCCTAGCACAAAGGTACCCCTAGCAAATGTTCACAAACAGTTGCAATCACATTCAGCAAGCACCAGACAGCGCAAACAGCAATTGATCAGGCAGCAAATCAGCCATACAACCTCGAAACTCAGCAGATACAGGACAAAAAGAAAACTAAGTCCACACCTCTCTACCCTCAAAAACCAAGTTCACATATGTCCATCCTCAAACCGCAAATTTCTGCCCTAATACAGCAAAACAAAACTCTCAGCCTGACAACCCTTGAAAACACAGACAATCCACAAGCCAGAAGGAGCACACACGAGCTCTACTCCTGCTGTGACTTCACAGCATGATCAAACATCCTTAATCTGCAAACACAAAAACAAAATTACAATTCCCAACCATGTATGGGAAGCAAGCAGACAAACCAAAGGAAGTAGATAGAGTAGGCTCTGATACCAAATGAGTATCCACGAGCTACATCCAACACCACCAGACGTTAGTATACAAATACAGGGACACATGTTGTATCACCACCCAACCGTAAATCCTCGCAAGGATCATCCCCAAGCTAGAGAGCAAGCAAACCGTAGACCAGTGATCCCCCAAGTAAGACTACATGTCCCATACCGCAGTCCCTTGTATGCACAAATGTCATCAGGGAATCATAGGCCTGGACGGGTCTTCCTAGCTGTGTATTATCAAAAGCCCCCAATCCTACGAATGCCCCAAATTGTTGGAATTGGTCTGGTCACCTCCCGATCTGTAAGCCCCCATATGAGGAGAGCATTGGGGGGTTGGACCATAGGGTGATGTGGCTGCCACATGGACAGCACCTTGGCTGTCATGTGGGCAGCATGCTCACAACAAAACACAGAGAATTGGGGCTGCCACATCAGCAACTGAGCTGCCATTGGGGCAGCAAGACCAGAACGTACCTGGCTGTGATGGCGTGGACCTGCACAAGGCGGATGACATCAGCAACACTACGGCTATGCCACGTGGCTGCCAACAATTGGCTGGGGCGTATCTGTGCAGCGATACGTGGCAGAGGACATCAGCAACATGTACAATCTGTACGGAAGGGCAGCAGGCTGTACGGAGCTGTTTGGAGGCTGCAGGGCCTGGAAGAGGCCTGAGCAAGTGCGGAACAGAGGCAGCAAAATTGCGCCTGTTCGGAGATGATTTTGGCCCAGATCAGGGGCTAGATCAGGTCGGGATAGGGGCTGCAGGGCCTACATGGCCAGGCAGGGCCAGCCGTACCTCAGGTTAAGTGCCCCCAACGGGGGGGGGGGGGTACAAACTACCAGGTCGGTGGCGGGAGGCTGTTTGGGTCTGCCCAAATACCCCTACCAAGGCGGTTGATTTCGGGGCATCCAGCCCCTATTAAAGGAGGCCATTGGGGCCTCACTTCCCCTCCCTCACAGCAGCAGCAAGTCCAGCATATTGCAGCATCAGATCAGCAGCACTAGGGCCTACTCCAGGACGTATAGAGCAGGCTGAAGAGTTGCGGACAGAGAGCTTGGTAGGGCTGCACATCTAGGCTGACATTTAGGGCAGGGCAGTCAAATGCAGGCGAATCAGGCACACGGTGACTAAGTCTACAGAAGCTCGGCAAGGAGCACACAGGATTAGGAATCCAGAAGTGCCACGGAGGTACTATGATAGCACCTTTTTGGGGTAAGGCCAGAGAGATGTGATTTTGTGGGACTCCCGACTTGTTTTGTATAGTGTCTTATCGGATGGAAGTATATTTCGGTTCGTTCTATATCTCTTGTGGAGCATTGTCTATTTACTGGCTTGCACATAGAAACATGATTTGACAAGTAAAGGGTTTTGGATTCGGTAGTTAAACACTTCCACATGAATTCCTGGGATGCTCTATCAGTCTTCCGTTGTGGTGAACCCTCTATCTGGTTCATTTCTAACATTGTATCAGAGCCTTGATTAGAAGTTCATAGGAAGTGGAGCTTGAAGGCAAGGACCTTACTGAAGGACAACCTTGATTCAGAGCTCAGGGGAATCTACTTCGACATCTAAAGGATTGTAGCTCAAGTTCAGACAGGTGTACGACACTCTTACTCTATCTCGTTTCATATCATTGTCATGGCCCAAAGATATACTATTCCTAATTTTGGAGAGACTGGCAAGTTGGATGGGACCAATTATCCATTGTGAAAGATGAAGGTCCAGAGCCACTTAGAGCTGAGGGAAGTCTTGGGAGATTGCGACGAGTAGAGAGTTAGTACCTCAAGCCATGGCGACCCCAACAACGACGACCAAAGCGGCAATGACTGTACCAACAAATCCATTGTTAGTGTGAGCCGAGTGGACCCATGATGCGGAGGCCTTGGCCATCATTCTAGGCGCCACAACAAATGCGGTGCTTCCTCACATGCAGACAATGAACACTTCCTTCGAGGCCTGGACCACTTTGCCAAAAAAGTATGACCTCAACAACAAAGCGAGGATTTTAAACCTCGAGACGGAGCTCTACGACATGAGCATGGATGAGGGGGATTTAACACAATAACACCTCACCAAGATAAAGGTTGGTGCGGGATCAACTTAGCGACAATTGGTCAACAGACTAGTTCGGCTAGGATGGCTAGGCTGTTAATTGGCATGCTTATGAGGAGCTACAATAGTTTTGTGACTACGATGATTGCAAGACAGAGGGTGGTGCCAGTGACGTTTGAGGATCTGGTACCACTGCTTCTGCAACAAGAAGCTCAAGAGAAGAAATACGATGGAGCCAATGACAAAGCCCTTATACCCCAAGGGGAAGAGCAAAGGCAAGGGTAAGGCAAAGGCAAGCCATAAAGATCTTATTTTTGTTCATTTATGTGTAGGGTGGCTACAATGGATCAAGAGGTGGTTCTCATGATGATTATTTGATGATTTTGACTCATGGAATAGTCAAAGTGGGGCTTTGTTAACCCTATGGGCAACAATCATCCAACCACAATTGAGAGCATCAGTTATATGTATGCGGAGATAGTTTTGCTTCAAACATCTTGAGATTGAAAGGAGGTTGGATGGATCTAATATGGTTAGGATAGCCAAAATACTTTCTAGAAAAGATCTGATCATACTTGTAAAATCATAGTTTAGAGAGAGAGAGATACTGAAATCTACTTTTGTGTAAGAAAGAGAAATCCTTACAAGAGAGACAAATTTGTATAAAGAGAGAGATGTTGATGGAAACTCAAGAACATGTATAAATATCTCTCAATGCAAAGAAACTCGGAGTTTAGTAAAAAAGACAATGCAAAGAAACTCGGAGTTTAGTAAAAAAGACAAGTCTAATGATGGAGCAAACTCTTCAAAAGAAGAAAATAAGTAGACGAGGAAGAAAGAGAGGAATTGCTTCTATTGTGATGAGCCACAACATCTTCGAAAGGATTACAAAAAGAAGAAATAAAACAAGAAGGGGGCCTGAAAATTGCACGTCAACTAATACGTCGTTAATATATATCTAGATGAATCTAGGGACACGCCCAAACTCGTCCTCTAAAAACACAAACAGTGCAGTTTCAATCACATAACAGTTACTCAAGGTGAAAACCATAAACTACATCACTTCACCTTCAAACTATGGACATCAATTGTAGTCCAACCCTTTGGCAAGCAGTTGTAACTCAGCCTTTTAGCAAGACATCAATACAAAAATAATCTCGTGGGAGGACACTCCCACTTTGATCTGCACACACCCACAGCAAACAGCACGAGTTGTTTTATTTTCCACTTATAGTACACATTTCCACTCAATCAGTCAATAATTGGAGAGAAAGGAAAAGTTTAGTTTCCTTGCCCATTATCCTTGAAAATCCATGTCCGTCATACACAGTACCATGCTGTTGTGCATGCTGATCTGTACTCAGCTTCTGTCAACAACAGAGTGATTGTCACTTAATTCCTAGTAAATCACTCTTGGCTTTAATGAGAACTGACAAGCAAACACAATGTAAAACCTGCCTACCAACAACTATTGATGTTTGGTGCTATCCACCAACTAAGACATATCCTAATTGTGTAGCTTGGCTCCAACCTCCATCAGGGCAACGGCTTCTATGAATTTCTCCATCCTGAATCTTGCCAGTAATCTAAACATGACCTGTCTTGAGAAATGAAGACATGATTGATTCTTGCTATGAAAATAAGGAGGAAGTCCTAGATATGTAATCTTAAACTCCTCCTTGAATAGACCCTTTATCAGCCAAATCTTCACAATGCAATCATCAATTATGATACATAAGTGTCATGATTCTTCTCCTCTCCCTCCCACAGATGGGATCTGATAATTGAGGGTAGACAAGCGGTTTTATAATGTCAAAATGGAAAGATATCAGCATCAATTGGATCCGCGAGGCGAAGTGTAAGTCTCACTGCCATTGGATGAGAATGAAATGTGGTTTGTTGCCAAGGGCTAAGGTCTTTACTACTAAAAGACTTTTGTAATAACTTCTTTTGGGTAGCATTAGGAAGACTTTATAAATGGCTATCTACCTAATGGAAGGGAAGTCAACGATTTTTAACGAATACCTAGAGGAGGAAATCTACGTGGAGTAGCCTCAAGGGTTTCATAATCATGGATTATGAAGGGAGGTGTGTAGATTTTGCAAGCCATTGTATGGACTGATATAGACCTCAAGAGCTTGGTAACGGGGGACCAATGGCCTCAACCAGACCCAGAGTGTGATTCTTTAGAATGAACTCATGTATATATGCTCGCCCTTTACATCATTAAGGAATTCAATACATTTGCACAACCTCGAAAATCCAATTCTTTGTCCTACAATCGACTAGATCTTTTGCCTTTTGTAAGCCTTGACTAAAGAATATTGTGAACCCTCCTCTCCTCCATGGTCTTGATGCCCCATCCCCACCAGCCTTCTCCTTTACAAAAATCTTCCTTAATGTCTCTCGCTCCTCGATCTCTAAAATCTGAATCTTCAACTAATTCCACTACCTCAAGACTTAAGGATTGCTAGTCTCAATGCCTTTGGAAGTGCCTTCAAACAAGTGCCTCTCACTGAGATGTCTCTTGAAAGATGACGTATCAGCTCATCATGATTTTCTCACCGAATCGATTACTTCATGCATATGAGCATTAAAACCAAAAAATATAAACGCACAATAATAAGTTTCTTGCTTGAAGCCTTATTTGGAGTCTTTCCGCAAATACTTTGGTCATAGTCCAATTCATTTGAATGCTCATTGCAAGGAGTTCTTCATGGATATCAAAATTATCTACTTGGTCTTTCCATCAACTTTCTACTCTTTCGCCTTCTCTCTTCCAATAGTCCCTCGCAAGGTAGCCTAGCATGTGTCCTACTAAAAGCACTTCTCACCACTATATGAAAACTACTCACCTTTGAGGTCTTATTATTCTTTTGGGCTTGTCCTTGCCTCATCTTCTTGATGCAAGTTTACATCTTGCCCTGCTTCTTGTAACATGGCCCCTTTTGTTTGAAAAGGAGATCCCCCCACACCTCTACCCAACCTAGATATGCAAATGTCACTTCTTTCCCTAGAATTATGTTTAGTGGACTTAATCTCCATGTGAAGTCTCCCCTCAACAAACTTCAGGATGAGCAAACATGAAGCCATGACTATGAAAAGAATTGAAAACTGACATGATGATGCATTAACGCTTCAAAAGAAAATACATAACTAAGTTGGAGTCTACCTCCAGCAAATGACAGTCTCCTCCGCCGCCTCCCTTTGCGTGCTAATGGAGTTCACAAAAGTTGAGCCTTTGTCTCTAGCACTATGTCAGAGGCAGCCCAATGTGTGCTAGGGCGTATCATTAATAAGCCTTTCACTAAGAAAAATCACGATGTGTCCTCAAAAATTATCCAAAAGAAAATAACTATGTTCATGGAAATGCTTGTCCAATCTATTTAGGATGTTTCCAATTCCAACTCTCATTCTGGCATTGCAATCTCCCATTACCATCGCATCTCCTCTTTATGAACGTTGCCAAAGAACAAAATATCTCCAAGCTAAGAACTCGAGATTTGTTACTCAAAGAGAGTACAGAGAAAAGAAGAGAGAGAGAGAGAGAGAGAGAGAGAGAGAGAGAGAGAGAGAGATGGGGCTAACTTAAATAGCAACTCAAAAACTGGACTATAAGGAAACTGCAGAATGTAACAAGTAAGATTTACAACCATCATAAAACGTTCTTCTCTAAATTACATCTACATGTAGAGAAAACAAATGGAAACTTAGTGCCTGATCCCGACCGTTAACTAGTTGGACTCTGCAGGATAGCGTTTTTCATATGCACGTAAATAAATCTCGTGAGGGATTTTCTTCATTTCTGGGCATGAAACAATTAAATGAGGTAGGTTTCCGTATGTGCTTCCATTGCATTGCATCTTTGGCAATTCAAGAGTATCATAGCAAGATCCTTGAGAGGACGGAAGAAATCTTATTTCAACCAACCTCACCTATTATGGAAAATTTACGCACTGCTTCAAATAAAATCACAGCATTGACTACGATGTAAAGAAAAACCCATCGGATAGAGAATGAAGACCGAATTATACCAAACAAAGTTTGATTACTAGATCTAGAGACTACCGCAGATACGCAGGTATTTTGATGCGCACAAAAAGAATGCTCATAACATACGCGATGGACACAAAAGAGACTCCAGCAGCCGCAAATGCAAGACGGACGCTCCTGGCCCTGTTTTTGTCGATGGCCAGATCCAGCAGGATGATGCCCACGCCGCCAAGCAGGAACATGAAGCCGGAAGACAGGCCTTCGATAATGTACTGTCCATTGACGCGACCGGGGAGGAAAACGACGGGACGGACGGCTCCAGTGTGGGGATCTTGTCTACTGCCAATGCCGGGGGGTTCAACAATGACATCGTAGATGATACCAGAGACGACCAGGAAATAGGTGAGGAGGACGAACATGAAGACAGTCATGGGGGAGGGGAGGGAGAAGGAAGGGATTTTGAGGCGCATACGGGGAATGCGAAGGAAAGTGAAAGGGAGCTGAAGAAGGAGAGCGAAGGGATCCATAGCTTCTGTGTCGAGGGTTTAGGGTTTAAGCTCTGGCTCCTCTTCTTCTTCTTCTTCTTCTTCTTCCTTTCCTTTCCTTTTGCAATTTGTGCTAGGTTTGCTGCCAATAACTTCGTAGTTATCCCCGTTATATTACGTTTTCCAATGGTCCCAATTTCCCATTTTTAACCCTTTCCTCATCACCATTACCCCACCCGTCTACCCGACCGGCTAGCGTCCGTCCCGCTCCGCTCGGTCTCCAGGTTGCGATCATGGATTGCGTTTAGTGAAATTTAAGGTTTTATTTGTAAATCTCAAATGTTGAGGAATTTAAAGGAAATTTGTGAAAGATGCATGCATACATACCAACACGCGCGCGTACACGCACAAATATTCAAGAATTTTCAGTTGTCTTTCATTAAACCAAACTTCTAAACACACACACAACTAAATATTCAAATATAAATAAGTATCTTATAAGCCATCCTTCCCCATCAAGTTTTGTAAAACCCGCGTGGGTCTTGGTGGTTGAGGCTCTGGTTCATGTCGTGTGTGTGTGTTCGATCCTTGTGGTCGACTTCGGATACGCCTACTGTGTGCGTCTTGGGATTGTTCCTACGAAGTAAAAAACTCTCTCTCTCTCTCTCTCTCTCTCTCAAAATTAACCTCCTCTAAATTAAGGCGCGTGATCTCCCACCAACTTACACAGGATAAGATCTAGAGACTTGCACAGAATTCAAAGATAATGATCAGAGGCTATTGCTCAGACATCTAAAGCATGTATCACAGGGCTTTACATTCAAGTTCCAACCTTATGTTGTAGCTTATGTTGTGGCTTTGCCCACAAATTTGCAATATTGCATCAACCTAATTGCCTCATCCAACCTTGCCAAACTTGTCCTCTACCTATCTTGATTGCCCCCTTTTGATGCCCATGTGTAAAATGTGGAGCCATACATTGCCACCTTTGACAACACATGCAACCAATTGTTCAAGCTCCTATAACACAACTTGTAAAAGCTAAAGCATGCCCAAATAGGAATAGCATAAAAGCTCATAATGTTTTTTGTAAAGGCTTTGCTCGAAGATTGAAAGAGTAGACTGGGTAGCCCACCTTTCGCCCCCACCTTTCGCCCAACAAAAAAGGATGCTTCATTAGTTGCCACTGGCAACATCTCGTTACAAATCAGGCCATGAATTGCAAAGTGTAAAGAGAAATTTTGACTAAGCAAAGGAAAAAGAAGAAGCAAGAAGGTTTAGATATCACTATGGTTTCCTTGCTGAGAATGCTTCTTACCATTAGCTTGCAAAATGCATCAATGTTTCCCATCGTCTACTTCAAATTCTTCCTCTAGTTTTCGCTCTTCAAAAGCCCAATTTGGATGCTCTCAGCAACTTCACCAAGTTGGTACAGGAGGTGAACGTGAAGGAGGGACAAATAGACTGTCAAGGTCAAAAGATTACCATCATTGAAAGCATGATTGGAAATGTGCTAGGCATTCCTGGAGGCAATTTGCAAGCACAGTTCTTCGAGAAGAAGTGGAAGAGATAGGATATTATAGATGTATATCCCAACACTCAGATTAGTAAAGATGGTGGAGTCAAGCTTTCTAGCTTGCCAACAGACCTCCAAGATGTGCTGAAGAAGACAATGCACTTCTTTCATAATATGAGAGGAGCTGTGAAGTCACGCAATAGTAGAGCAACTAAAGGATGTGATGTATCTTTCTCAAGGGCGATCACAAAGAGCATGATAACCAACCTGAAGAATTGCATGGATGGCAAATCCCAATTGTCATTTCAGTTCGCTGGAGTTGCAATGCACCTGATGATATCTTCCTTCAAAGGGATTTTTTAGCAATATGATAAGAAGATGTCTCAGAAGGTGATTTTTCTACAAGAGAAAGCCACTAATGCAGCAAAGGTAGTGCAGCTTGAGAAAATTCTCAAGGAGGGTGCAAAAGCCAAGGTAGAGGAGGTAGAAGAGAGGGACTTGCAGGCACGAGAGCAAGTTGAGGTCGTCGTAAAAATCATCAACATGGAAAGGCATAGATGAGAAGAAGCAGAGAAGCACATCAAGGAGCTCCGAGATAGGCTTGAAGAAGTTAGAAGTGATGGGGACACTGCGGATAAGGAGCTAGCAATGATGCGAAAGGAGCTTCAAGATCAGAGAGCTGGAAAAAAAGGGTCTTTACAAACGGCTCTGGAATATGTAGAACGCATTGAACATTGAAAAAGACCAAATGATGGAAGAGTTAAAAAGGGAGAATGCAGAAACCAAAGGGGTAATGTAGGATCTGTGAGAGAGCTTCAAGGCCAAGAAGGATGGGGCAAAGAGCAGTTGGGGTGGAGAAGAAGATGAGGCAGGTCTCCAGGCTAGGCAGGATGCATAAAGCAGCCACGATGGAGCAAGTTGCAGTAGCCACGGTGGGGGTTGTTTTTTCAAAACACTATTGGAAGCTCAAAGAGTAAGCTACTAGACCCTACAACAAGATTACGATTGGGTTGTGCACGAGCTTGCAGTGGCTTTCAAAAGCTTTGGAAAGTAGTCTGTCGTCATGAGAGATTTCCACACTAGAATGGAAGTCTTAGAAACGAACCATGTTGATGTTTTTGAGCAATTTAAGCAGCTTCAACAGATGCTGAGGGATTCAGATGAAGCTATTGCATAGAATGAGCAAAGAGTGGAGGAGATGAAGGAGAACATCTGTAGTCTTAGGATGAGGGAGGAAGGAATCAAGAAGCACTTCATCATGTATAGAGCAAGACTGTGGTATTGATGGCTACAATAGTTAAATCGGATGCCTATTTGGCTATGCAACAAGGTCCGAAATGCATGGTCTATCATACCCCCATCATAGATGACTGCATGATCTAATGGCTTGCATGCTACCACCCTACGCACGTTTTTTGATTTAAGGTGTTTGTGCATGCAAGATCGCTATGTAGAGAATGTCATTTGCCATTGCCCAAGTCATAGATAGATCAAATGTGCCTGCCTACTAGAGCTATCTATAATGAGAAAGTAGATGTTGCAACTCAATTCGCCATTTGCGCACAAAATGCAAAAGACAAGGAGCTCAAATAGAAGAACGCCAAGCCCTCCAGCCTAATTGTGAGGAAAAGGAGCCTGAAGGGTGGAACTAGCCCCCTTGAGGAACGGAGCAAGAAGGGCCCAGCTTGCAACCATGAAGCTCAAATCAAGGAAAGAGGAACTGACTTGAAGGGAGGGGCCGCTTGAAGGAAGGAACTAGCCCCCTTCGAGAAAGGAGCAAGGATAGGCCGAGCCTACAATCAGGAAGCTCAAAAAGATGACCTGCTCAAAGCAATGTGGAACCAGTCCCCTTATTAAGGAAAGGAGTCCTTGAGATGTAATCTGGAGGAAAGGAGTCTTTGAGATGTAATCTATGTAATCTGTGTGTAATCTATTAAATTATTAATTTTTTCCAACATAGTTTACTTGGGCAATGTATCTATTTTAGGATAACACTAGCGTAGTGGTTTGCTTCTATTATTACGTGGTTCAATGTTTGCTTGGGTACAGCCAATCACTACATCCAAAAATGGCTACATGCGAAAATTAACTGCCACCAGTGTGGTGGTTTGCTTCTATTATTACGAGGATATTAACTTAACTGCCACTAGTGCGGTGGTTGGTCGGCAGCACGGTGGTGGTATGAAAGAAGAATGAGAAGGTTGGGCTCAATGAACTCTCTCCTTATTTAAGTGTAGTGCAAACACAAGTAAGAGCCCATTTTGAAACCTAGCCCCAAAACTCTATACACTGATCCACCTACTGCAAATCTATGGCACACCTAAAAGACTTTGGAATGCTCATGTTCTATCTAAGAACAATGTTGGATGACCTCACAGCAGAAACAGACCTAGAGTAGAGGGAGAAAAATAGCTACAAGGAGGACATGCTTTGCAATTGGGTGTATGACTTGGAGTCGGCAAAAACAGTGAATATTAATTTCCCTGACTATCATTTTTCCTACTCCTTTAAGATACTTGTCAAGCTCATGATGTAGGTTTCTTTTAGCAGGACATGACGTTGTATAGAGCGCCAATACCAAGATGAAGAGGACCCCGAGTGAAAGAAGGAGTTACTATGGGCGTACAAGTTGGCAGAGGCAAGCAAGCAGTTGGTGTCCTGAGTGCGTAATGAGATCTATGATAGTTCGTCAGACTAGCCTAAAGAGCTGGGAGATGCTTGCTATAGAGAGGCTGATAAGATAATTGGGAGTTTGGAATTTCCTTGAGCTGCAAAATGTCATTGTATTTTTAAAAAAGTAAAAATCTTAAATGTTTTAAGTAGCTCGGTGGTTGAAATATGTCATTTAAAGATACCCACTCTAAAGGGGATTGTTTTAGTATAACACTATGCAATAAATTTTAGGATAGCACAGCGGTAGTATAGGATAAGTGATCGCCAGCATGGTGGTTTGTTGCACACTAGGATATTAATAGCCACCAGTGCGGTGGTTTGCTTCTATTATTACAAGATGAATGGATTTGTGGATGTGTGAATTCGTTATGGGATTTAATAAAACTAGCATAGTGGTTGTTTGGGATATACTAAAACAAGCATGGGATTTATTGTTTGGGATTCACAAAAATAATTTAATAAAACCAGCACGGTGGTTGTTTGGGATTTACTAAAAACAAGCATGGGGTTTACAAAAACAACTGCGGTGGTTAGTTTGGGATTTATTTAACGAAGTGGTCTCAAATACATTTTCCATTTTCCAAGATAAGTGAAATATTGTTTCCTTGCAATGAGACTACGTTTTCTTAGTGCTATCTTGGTCGTCCTCATCCACCGCTCAAGGCACCCCAAGATGTGCTCATGCGTTGCATCTAGAACTTAATAGCTCTTACTAGATGAGAGTACACAAATGTTTATGGACTCTTATGTAGGAGTTCGTAATTGTGGCCTCTCTTGGATGTTTTTTTGTACCAAAAAGCTCCAACTACTACATCCCACTTCTCATAGGTTGTTCCCCTATTATCCTTAAATGTTTGCTCAACCTTGTGCTTAGGTTTTGTGCATTGTAACAGAAAGTATGGGTCATCTTCCTCATTCTCCGCAAAGGTAGCGACAACTGCAAAATTATCCCCCTCTTCTAGAGAGTTAGTGAGGTCATCAAAACTCTCCCCAAACTGTGGCAAGTCATTGTTTGTTACTCCATCTGAATGTAGAGGGAAAACTTGAACTCACTCCCATGTCTTCACAGTTGTAATGTTGTCACAATCGTCATGATCTCCTATGATGCATAGATTGTAGAAACAAGAAAGTTTTCTTGTTTTAATCAGTTGGTTGCTTGAAAAGCCCCATATGCTGTGCAGACCACGAACTCCTTTAATTTTCTCGCAATCGTGCTGAATTCTCCTTTGCACTTCATCCACTTTCACTTCAAGCTACACTCTGCATACTATGCTATTCTTAAGGCTTTGTTTACTGTATGTTGAATGCACGCCTGTGGAGAGGTTGGCTGTAAACCATATTACAGCATCATGGGCATCATTGAGTTTTTCTTGAGGGCATGTTAATTGGTGTTTAAACAGAGCTTACTTAATAACAACACCACATCCATCATGTTCACCCTTGCTATGGCTAGACCCAAAGAAATTCCACATCATGTCTAGACCCCGGTCAGGGATTTGAACCTTGAGACAAAGTAGAATCCATGGGCTAATTTGAATTGAGAGGTAGCACCATCTGACCACACCGGCTTTCTCATTTCCAGAGGCACAAGAAGAATATCCAAAGAAACATTTGGATGCAAGATTCTCTAAAATTTAGGATTTATTCCCACCTAACATAAAGTCACAAAGCGGGGGGATACACCATGATATGATTCTGGATCCCATATGCAAAGAGGCATCTAAGTTTTTGGCTGACATTTTCAATCATACAAAAGTGAGAAAAAACTATATGTTAGTAAAAACTCTTACACTCCTTGGTAGAGCAAAACTACATGATTGGGCTCAACACATAACCTTGCTACTAACCAATTATGTATCCACTACACATAATGGCAAAAGCTACATTGCCCATCTATTGGCCATAATAATTGGGTTTGCAGAGTAAAGCAAGAGGATGACTCTACACCCCTCTCAACACAAGATATAGAGGACTTTGAAACATTGATATTATTGCCAGAATGGAATTAGACCCTCCACCTACTCTCAAAGTGGATAGCATGGATGGGCAACAATTCGAATAGATTCCAGAGAATGATAATGTGGAACTCTACCAAAGAATATTGCAACTCAGTTCAGACTTACTCCCGCAACAAAAGGACTCGACTGTGGAAATCCAAGAGGATACCATGCCACATAATGACTTTGCAAGAGAGCCAAATAGCATGCCTCTCTAGGAATCACAAGTCACCAACGTTGACGACTCCACGACTCTAGAGTCACAACCCCCAAATGTCTCTAGTGGCACCATACAACAGACTGCTATTCAAGAAATAGATCAAAATTCCACATGGGCACATGGGAGTCAACTGTATGTCCAATACAAGCAAGGCCATAGCACATTCCAGATCATACAACATCACATTCAACAGTTACAACAATGGTCTCAATTATTTGCTACCATGGCATCAGCAGATGAGCAGGAAAGAGAAATGGAAAGACAGACGCTCCCATCACTCCAATCCAAGTTGCAAAGTGTCGAGACTGAAATTATGAAGCTCAAGGAAAGCATGGCAGAACAAATGCAGCAACAGCTCCTTGCACACAATGCTCTAGCAGAAAGTAGAAAGGATGCCCTATAAGCCACGATTTCTCTCCAAGAAAAACACCTACAACTATCTGATGCCTTGAACCAAAAGGAAAAGGTTGAGTTATCCCTCTCCCATATGCAAGCCACTTGTGAGGATATCAAGAAGGAATTGGTGCACTTAAATGAAAGATTACTACTTAAAGAGGATCAGCTCCATGCCACATTAGACACAAACGATGAGTTGCAGAATAGCCTCAAAGAAGGTAAACATCAAATTCAAGCACTCGAGAAGGAATGCATGGCATCAAAAGAGATACTTGTGCACACCAAAGCAGAACTGGATGCTCAAGAGCAAGAGATACTCCAACTCTGCGTGCTTAATGATTAATTTCCAGGGCATCCAAAAGCAGCTCAACAATTCAATAGTCTAAAGCTTGCATACACCTCCACATTGGGTAAGTATAAAGACAAGTGCATGGAGTGGCATCAAAAGGCAATAATTTCCAAGTTGGAAATTCAACTACTAGGTCAAGCCAATGATGATGTGGAGGGGTTATCACAAGATCTTTTGCCACAAGGCATCACCACATTATACTAAGAGCTTTTGCAATCCTCCAGCAAGAGGATCACCTTGAAGGAAGAATACGCATACTGTGGAAACACTTGCAAATCAAAATGTTACATGTAGTATCTGGTTTTGATTGGATTAGACCAGTAAACATGAAGACTCTCTGAGATCTATGCCAGCATATGGATGAAGACGAGAAGAATGTGCTCTGTCTCTCAGTGCATGCAAATCTCATATAGTTAAAAGCTGATGCAATACTACTATATGAATGCTTGATGGGAAGCCCCGCTCTTCGGGTAGTAGCCGAACTCCTACCGTTACTAAAACAAACACCAGCAACTTCCATGGGATATAACTCCTAGAAAAATTCAAAATTAAAGCTGTCAATGCCTACCAAAAGCGACAGGGATTTGCCAGAGGAATATGTGGTCTACCTTCAATCTAATCTCCCCTATCTTGCCACTCTCTATTCTGATCTACTCATATCCCTACCTAACTCTAGTACTATCCTCCATACCTTTCCAAAAATCCATGCTAATCCATATTCCTTGCCATGCCTCTTTGCCCATGCCTCTCAACACTATTGCCTAATCCAAGAGTCTAACTCCTATCATCCAGTTACACCTAACTTTTTTCCAACACTTGACAATCCATCCCTTGAGGATTATCAAGTTGCTAAATCAATTTGCCCTGCTCTCCCTCCACTTTCGACCAACATCCTTACTTCTACCTTCTCAAATTCACTACTTGCTTCGACCTCAAGCTTTTCCCCTATAACCTCTTCCTCTCCCCCAAGACCACATGTTCCTCCAATCTCCCTTGAGTTTTCAATGGAAGACACCATTAATGATTCCATCAATGAGCTTCAAGAATTGGATAATCCAATTTGCACACCCACAAGGGAGTTGCAATAAGATACAGATAGGATTGCCATGCCTAATAATCCCATTGGTGATTTTTGGAGGCAATACCCAAACATGCAGTCAAGAGGAGGATGGGACCTCTCCGGAATTTCAATGAGTACTGCCAAGCACAAATCACTCCAGAAATCAGCATGAAATTAGAGCCATAGCCTGCTTGGCGTAAACCAAAGCTGCTCAATGAAAACTACCTCCTTGAATACATGCAGGCTCCATCTTCCTTTCGCATGCATCCCACATTTGATGTGGTGCCTCGTCGCTACCAGTGGGATGCCAATCATCATGATCCAAATAATGCAGATGCTCCTCACAATTGGCCGTTAATCAATAGAAACTCTAAAATCAAATGGACAAGCTAGGAAACACTCATCAGAGCCTTGGACAAACATGCATCAATTATGTAAAGTAGTTATGACAAAACACTCAAGGAAAGTGCAAGATACATTGAAGCCTTAACAGTCATCCTAGAGGTGTCCCTTACCCATTGATGACCATTTGCCTAATCCAAATCAGATAGATGCTGAAACAACAAGTCACCTCTTTCAAAGAGCCATATCTCTTCAAGGGCGTTATGTGTGTTTGTTTCAAGAAATGATTGACACTGGCTTCTTAAAAACTGAGCAAGCAATCTATGGTGTTCGTGAATTACAAGGGAAAGATCGACAACAAGCTCACTCCGTCTATCATCACCGCTGCCATCTTTACCATACTCATTGGGTAAAGACAACCACAGCACAACATCATCTATAGACCCAACCATGACCTGAGGACGGGTAATCAAATCGGTCCAGGGGAGTTGTTAACCCTGTGGCAACAAGGGCCAGAAGTGTAGTCTAGGACGACAACTATGAGAGCATTGTGTGTGTCGAGTAGCGACAAAGCTCTGCTTGTAATATCTTGAGCCTGAAAGATGATATGATAAACCTTAAAGGATGAGGATAGCCAAACTTCTCTCTAGAAAAGATCCAATCATACTGGCAAAATCCGAATTTAGAGAGAGAAAGACTAAATATAGAGAGAGAGAAAGACTAAAAGCCTACACTTTCGGAGGTCCCTCCACTTTGTGTAGAGACCCAAAAGGTCCCCCCACTTTGTGTACAGACCCAAAAGGCCCCCCCCAAAAGTGGAGGGACTCCTGTCCAAAAGGTCTCCTACAAAAGAGGTCCCACCATAAAGGTACCTCTGGATTGTGTAGATACCAACATGTATAAATATCTCTCAATGGAATGAAGCTCCCACCCTTTGGGGTTCAGTGTTCAAGTTCACTATTGTGTTCATGCGATTGATCTCCATTGCATCCATGTCTCTTACACTATCGTGTTCTATCATGCCACTCTCTACCCTTGTACTCCCTCCTCCTCCTTCTCCCTCCCTCCTCCTCCTCCTCCTCCCTCATCCTTCTCCTCCATCTCCTCCTCCCCCCTCCTCCTTCTCCTCCTCCTCCTCCTCCCTCCTCCTCCTCCTCCTCCTCCTCCTCCTCCCATCTCTTTCTCATTCCTCCTCCTTCCTCCCTCCTCCTCCTCCCTCCTCCTCCTTCCTCCCTCATTCTCCCTCCTCCTACCTCCTTCTCCTCCTTCCTTCTCCTCCTTCCTCCTCCTCCTCCTCCTCCTTCCTCCCTCCTCCTCAACCCTTACCCCTCGAATCCACGAAGGAGACTAGCTCTCCACTCCTCAACCTTGGACTCCTCTTGAACCCTGCAGCCCCCTCTGAACCCTGGAACTTCTAGTTAGCTCTCTCAACCCTGTCCCCCTTTTGAACCCTGAAATCCCCTTCTAAACCCTTGAACTCCCGTGGAGGCGAATGCCTCCATCAATCGTTATAACTCCGTTATAATCAAGCCCTCTTTCTCATTCATGCATGCATGAGATCTACTTTCCATGCTTTAGCTTGCACCTCTCATCGGAACATGACCCGAGGACCTATGCTACACTTGCGAATACCTATGCTACAATGAGCAACGACACGACTGTAGGTGACCAACACGCTTGAAACCTGCATTTGGGTAAAACAGAGACAACAATCACACCAAATACCAAGTGCACCCAAATATGTATGCTTTGATGAAGGATAGTGTCACCAAAACTCAAGGCTCAAAGCATCAAAATCAATCTAACTCATGTGCATATACTATGCATCCATATGAGCAAATCTAGCCCAAAAGAAAATGTCAACCTGCGAAACAATGGCAAATCCAATGCCATTAAGAGCCAAATGCCTCAAGCGTAAACACCGTCCATGGGCATAAGCATCAATAATGTCTCATCCAAGAGAGCATAGCACTATGAGTGCATCAACTGCAATGTGTCGAAGCTTTACCTCAGCATTAAATAGCATCTGTGTGCTAAACATCCATCAATAAAGCATCCCACAAGGCAATCTGGGCATATCAGCGCATCCAACAAGGATCTCAATGCATCCAAATGCCTTGTAAAGCATCCATTGCAACCCATTGCAAACCACAAATGAGCACACATGGCTCAGACTACAACCAGAATAATCTACATAAGGTATATCCAAGAAACCGCGGCCCCAACATAATGACTGCTAGTGAAAATAGAACCTGGGATGCCTCCAAACATGGGTGTCATTGCATAATCAGACTCAACAAGACAATCTGCAAATATCTCTCTTCTATTGCAACTCCAAAATCCCAACCGATAAATGGGAAACGGGGAGTCAACCCTTACAATTGACTTGTAATCCAAAAATCAAAGGTTTGAAACTTTGAATGGATTTTTGATAGAGAAACAAATGATTCGGCGCCTCAGAGAGACAGAACTTCTCCAAACCTCCATAGAATCATGCAATAGCTAGCAGGTAGGGGTTTTTGGGCCCCCAAAATGCAATGGAACATACGATTTTGAAAACCGTGGTCCCAATCATAGGGTCCAACACATGGACCAAAAAATGTTAGACCTGTTTGTAAACATCACCGAAGTGCGAATGATGAGGAACACATAAGTTTTAGGACTCCTGAGTCCACCGAAACTGACAGATCTGCGAATGGTTGCTTCAAACTCGAGTTCCAACACACTGGGAGAAAAACGTTGAAGAAGAGACAGTGAGTCAAAAATTCAACAAAATGATGCCAAATTCAAGAATGAAGGTGTTTTTGAACTCCTGACAGCCAGGATTGCAGATTTTGAGATGAAATCTGAGATTGCTGGTTTGATATAGAAGTGCAATGGACACCAAAAGCAAGCAATGGTTGCCTTTGCAAATCATTCCGGACTCTCAATCCATTGAAAGAAACACGGAAATCTTCAAAAAATGTCTTTTTGCTCCAAAACCACTCAGAGAACTTTCCAAAGGTTTATGCACACTAGGATGCAGGTAAAGTCACCCAACAGAGCTTCTCCTTCCTCCCATAGAGCTGTAGTAGTAGACTTTAGGCTCCAGGCTCACACTCGGGCTCTACTAGAACACTTGCGCTCTAATACCAGTTGAGAGATCTCAACAATGGAAGTGGAACGGAAGAAAGTGAGAGAGAGGGGGAGCCAAAAGAGAGTGCCACACAAGTTTCAGTGGGTGCAAAAGACCCTAATCTTCTATGTGACCCATATACATGCATGTTTGAGTATTGTACATAACTGGGGTTAAGGTATAGTGGCTTTTAACCCCCACGAGTCTCTAGCCCACGTCGTATAGACAGGTCAGGTTACTCGTTGTCTATAATAGTGCTTGCTTGTTTTGTAAAGGTCATTTGCAAAACATGATGTCTAGGCCATCCTATGCTTTTGTAGGGTTGTGCTTGATTGATTGTAGGTGAGCATCAATTAAATTTAGCATCTTTTGTCCAATAAGTAATGCTTCATAAAAACCACCAATTTTAGATTCTTGTATAATGCAATTGCTCGATTATCGAGTTTGTTGCCTACTAGGCTTGTCAGTGTGTGTAACTAACGGAAGGTGCAATGTTGAGTGTATTGTTGGACCCCCTATATTAAATGCAGGTTTTGTCTATGTAGGCCATGAGCAATGATGTTGGGATGTTGATGTCATTCTCAATTATTTGTGTATAGTGACCTTGAGGGGTGCACTACTAAGAAACCCTATGTATCACGTGCATTTAAGAGGTATTAAAAAAACCCCTCAACTAAAATTTCCCCCCAATAGAACCACCCCTCTTTACTTGTGAACTAATGGGATTTTTCCTAAATTTGAATTAAAAAACCCCTCATGCTATTGTAATCCTATTAAATTTTCTCCAAAAGGTGAATTAAAATACCCCTCCTTTTGAATGCACGTGGTATACTAAAATTTTTGAGGTGAACCCCCCGAGATAATGTTGAATGAGTCCTTGGACTATAATATATAGTGTGATTATTTTACCTGGACCATCCCCACCAGCTAAAAAGAGGTTGATATGCTTTTCAGGTTCTAATCTTTTTCAAATAATTAAGTCCTCCTATAGTAGTTGTTACTAGTTGTTTAATTTCCTCTTTGCATCATGGCAATGTATGTTTTGCATGAGTTGCATGGAATGATTATTGTCTCCTTTGCTTTTGCACCTTGGCATATATAATCCAAAATCATAGATGTTTGCTAAGTAATTGTGCCGATTTGTTGTTCTTATTTGTGGAAATCATTGCCTTAGTGAATTTATCTTTGTTTTGGTTGATGATGTTTATGTTTTCTTTTATGCATTGTGCCATGTTTTGTGCTTTGCTAATATGGTTTTGTTAACTTGCCATCGATCATCTTGTATTGAGGTGCTTATTCAGCCAAGAAAACGCCATCCAATGCGCTTTAGTAGTTGCAATATTCTTATGTGACATCCTCAAAGAATACATCGGTGTCATGATAAGCTAGGATTTATAAGGTTGCTTTGCACTTAAGTAATAATGTTCTACCTTCCTAAAAATTAGTATTGATAAAGGTGAATTAACTTGAGGAGTTTAGAAGGGGCAATGATAATATTATGTAAGTGGCTTGTTGTTTGTAAAATCAGTTCTTGAGTATTTATCAGTGTTGCCAAGGCTTCATAATTGCTCAATTGTGCTAAGGTTATTTTTCATGCAGTAGTCAAATGCTTCCTTCATTACTCCTATTGTGGTTGTATCCATCTTTGTGATGTACGTTGTACAGCATGATACTATAGCATGTGGTATGAATTGTATGTCCATGTTTGCATCCCATAAGGAAGATAGCTTAGGATTGAAGTTGTTAGTATAGTTTCCTTTTCATTAAAATGAATGGTTCCTAATGGAATAACTTAGTGCTTCGGTGCATTCTTCTTTTGTGTGTCCAATAGTTTTACCCATTTCATCAAAGAAATGATTGTGTCATATTGAGGTCATATTAAAGTCTATGTAGATACTTTGTGAATTTTTTTCTAGCACCTCAAGTTTTGGGTCACGAATATCTACCTCAAGTTTTGGATCATGAATATCTACTTGGTGATCAATTGGTTATAAGATGCAAGTTTTTCATGAGGGTGGCTTTGGAAAGCCACATATGTATTCGCTATTACCTTTTTTATAGCCACAACAATGATGATGCACTTATGCATCGCATAGCAATCCATGCAAGTCATTGCTATTTGACAAATATGTATCTATTAGGGAATTGAAATATCTCTGTGCTTGAGGGCTGTACAAGCGTTGGTGAATCTTTAATCGACAAGATCATCATAGCTACCTCTACGCTAAAATTTTGTATCAGTGAGCCTATCTAGGATTGTTTCATCCCTTCTTGATTCTTGTTTCATTGATTTGAATTGACAGACATAATACATTGCTATTGTGATGGGGTTTGAGTGAAAGAAATGTTGAATGTATGATGTTTTTGGTCATCTATTGAATGATTGACATCTAGGTTTATCTTTCAAGTAGACATTCTAGTAGATTTTGATATCTTTTTTCACACATGAGAATGTGACAAAGAATGTAGGGGTACCAAGTTGCCGCATAATTGCAAATACATTTTTCTTCAACTTTCCCTTGTAGTCTCTTTATGTTTGCAAAGCTTCAATGTATTTATATCTTACTCTTGAATTTAGTAATTGATCAATGTTTGTATCATTGGAACATCTTTTATTTTACGTTTTTTTCCATCAATTGTCCCTTTCATATACATACCCGAGTTAATGCTAAGATCTTCAAGACCATTATTTTCATTGTTTTGAAGAAGAGGTTTTCTATGTTTCTGGTAAATCTTCTATCTTCGTCAACAAAGCAAAGAACACGAGCTGTGGTGTCATGATTGGTGGGAGCATTTGAGGCAGCAACATCAGGCCATTCAAGTGAATACCAGTCTCGAGTCTTCACAAGCTTTATCTTGCACCCTAAAGTTCGTAGAGGAACAACCCTACCAACACCTCGGGAGATGCACGCCCAAGAGGCGATGCTCTCTAACATGAGAAATGGCCTACAGAAAGTGAAAGGGGTGCAGAGCTTAGATCAACTCGCTACAAAGAGGGTGACATTAACTATGTTGGTGTCCTCTAAAACAAAGGAGAAACGGCTTGGGCATACAATGTCAAAAATGTTGCCAATCAGAAGGACCAACATGGCTCCAACAGTTGAACGTAGAGCAGAAGAAATGCATGATCATCCCGATCTGACAAGTCTGTGGGCTTCAATAGAATGCAAGAAAAGGAGAGGCAGCCTAAGTGTAGAAGTCATTGCTATAGTGATGATGCTTTGGCATGAAATATGAAAGTTTCTCCAAATAGAAAGGACATATGTAAAAAGTGGAAGGGATGCAAGGTGTTTGAGGAGCACATCATACACATGCTTGATACAATGCAAGTTAGTGGTGCCTAAACCAGCCCGGTGGTTGTTTGTATTGAGCTTTGGGATAGTTTACTTGTTTCATTTCTTAAACCAGACTTGGACTTAATGTGATTATCCTAAACCAACCCAGTGGTTGGAACATCATGCAACCATAGGCTGGTTTAGCTCAATTGCTAGTTATGTGATTGTCCTAAACCAGCGTGGCTGAATAAACATTAATTGTTGTCTAGCTCGGTGGCATGGTTGAGCAAAAATTAATAGCAATATATTTTGCAACAGAATAGCAATATATTGTTATTTTACTAAACTATCCCGGTTCTTGGAACATCATGCAACCGTGGCTGGTTTAGCTCAATCACTAGTTATGGATTGTCCTGAACTAGCATGGTTGAACAGACATTAGTTGTTGAATAGCCTGGTCGTTGAGATTATTGTGTTTCTTAGTACTTAAATTAGTGTAAATTCAATTTCTTGCTATTTGGGTCATATACCACTGTTTCTAGACTGGGATGGCTTGGACTTAGAGTGATTGTCCTAAACCAACCCAGTGCTGGTTCAAGACAAATAGCAGTTATTGACTGAAATTGTGGTTGAAATTGTAAAATTCAGAAATGAAAAGCAATATATTCTTATTTTCTAATTGTGAAATTCAAAAATGAAAAGCAATATACTTGTTATTGTTTAATATTTGAAGTTGAGACCGTCAGGCTAAAATAGCCCTATTGTCTAATAAGTGAAGTTGAGACCATCAGGCTAAACTAGCCCGGTGGTTGAAATTGTGATAGTGTCCTAAACCATCCCTGCTGTTGAAATTGTGACTGTCCTAAATGTGTCTTAAACCAGCCTGGTGGTTGATTGTCCTAAACATTGAAATTGTGATTGTCCTAAACTAGCTTGGTAGTTGAGATTGTGACTATCCTAAACCAGGACTGTGGTTGTTTTGCTTCATTTTAAATTAAACCACGTTTTTGTGCGTACTGTGTTTTGTCTTGCTTTAGTAGTGCAAAAAGGGGGCTCACTATACTGTTGTTCCATTTAAAAGAGGGCTCATTGTTCTATTGTTCCCACATGTTGGGTTAGTAGACGGAGTTGTATCTCAAGTTTATGGATCAGAATCCTGACATTCAATTGGGTAGAGGAGGTTTGAGCATTGTAAGCCATGGTATGTCAGGAAACTCAAAGACAGAAATGTTTGTTGTTGCAAAACACACAAACTTTGACCTAGCTTAGCAAACTATGAATGACTTGAGATCTGGTCGTGTTGGAGCATTGCTCCATGGGGATCGATGCCCATGTCTCCCCGATGAATGCGCAATCTATAGGCCACCTGGATCCTCATCATGTGTTGCAAGGGAGAACAGGTTTTGTAGCCTAAGGTCTCTATGAGCCAGTGGTTTATCCAAAGGGAGACCGTGAGTGGCACCACATTGAATGCATTCGTGGCACATGCAAGCATTGCAATGTGAAGTTGAAGATGAAGACATTTCATTTCTGTCCAAATGAAATGAGGGAAGCTAACCATGTTGCTCTAAAATGGAGGAGATTTGAAAATGTTAATGTTGAAGGATTCGATAAAAGAGATGACTACTAGTGCTTCACAATTTCACGGCCACCTAGTAGGATAAACAGTTCAGGACATGCCTTGCCAATTTTCCCCATGACACTATTGTCTCTGTCATAGATTTTGTTGAAAATTATTCATTTCAAGAACAAGATGAGATACAAAGTGCTCACTGCTACAACAAGCAGATAACAATTCTTGTGCATATCGCGTACAGTCATTTGCTTGATTCTTCTATGTGACTGTTGCCAATCTGCTTGTTGACTCATACGAGTCAGGTCAGTGCAATGCAAATACCATTTTTACGTTCCAGATGATAGGGAACATGACACTTTATTTGCGCAGCATGCTTTTCTACTACATTGGGAATGGCTGAAAAAGGAAAATCCCCATGTAGAAAATATAAAACAACATCTATTGAGGTAGATATGTATGGGCTTTTCCAATGCCATACTTATCTTTCTCCAACTCTCTGCTTTTATATGATGTTATGAATTGACAAATGTATTCTGTCATAGCAAGTGTTGATAAGAAGGATTTTAGCTTCTCAAAAAGACTACCTCCCTTTGACTGCAAGAAGTTGTAAGCATTGGGTGACATGGCAAATGTTGAGACTCGTGGCCATACAAGCTGTGTTTTTCCATCTATTGCTAGCTCTTTGTTGGTCTAGTCATCAAGGTATTCTGCACCTGCATCCTGCATAGTCAATTGATCTGCCTCAATTTCTCCTGCCTCTAGGATCTTTTGGTTCTATGGCATTTCTTCTTGGCATGTTGCATTTATTTGCTCATCAATATCATTGTCCAAGACCACTAGCCTTGGTCATTTTAGTGCTGACCTCTGGGTCAATGATTTTGGACTGTGTCCTTCTTTAGGTTGGTGATTGAGGAGGGCTATTAAGGTTGAGGCTTGGGCTGTTTGGCATGGTGTCGCTTTGTTGATGGCATTGTAGGCCTTTTTCCCATCTAATTGGACTGTCTTCACCCTGGCATTGCACACTTGAATCAGGTTCTAGTTTGACATTTGCCAATATAGTGCCATGTGCTAAGAGTGCCTATCTCTTTTGTGAGTGGTTGATGCATTTTACTCTTTTTGTGATGAGGGTGCCGTGCATGTGGATCAAAACAAGTATCTGTTGGGGCTTTTATTTGAGCAATTTATTCGTGGTGCTCGAAACGTGTGGGTGCACTATGCATGACTAGTGAGGTGGGCATTCCTCCTATACGCTTAATTTGCTAAGGGAAATATAGGGTAGCTAGGACTTAGTCATCACCTCTGAGACCTAGGTTGAAATCAATTGAAACTACCTATATGTGCAAAGAGGTACATATGATAGTGAGTGCTCGTGATACAGTGTAGTCCTAACTATGAAGACTTGGGGCCCCCAAATCTTCATTATTGTCGACAATGGCTTGCATGTTGATGTAGTAGCACTTCAGTTGGTGGCTTCCGTTTATTGTTGTTGTGAATTGGATTCCATCCAGTGTTTTTAGCAAAACAGCTCCGATGGGATTCATTTTTTTGACTCTATAAGCTCCTTGACTTAGAAATTTGAGCTTGCCCTTATGTGGACTTTGGTATTGTACAGCAGAACTAGGTCACCTTCCTTGATGTCTTTGTCTTTGAGGTTTCTATCAAACCATGCCTTCCTTCTTCGTTTTTCTATTGTCATGGCATGGTAGGCAACTAATCTGGTCTCTGTATGCTTCTCTAATTGGTAGAGTCATTCTTTCAACGATGCATGATCTCCCATACATTCTTGTACTACTATGCATAGATTGGGTATTACAAATTCTAGTGGGACCACAACTTCAAGGCCAAACACCAATTGAAAAGGTGTATTTCTTGTAGTGATCTTGAGTGTGGTTCGGTATGCCCATAAGGCTACATTTAATTTATCTGGCCAATCAGAACGCTTTGGTTCTACTACCTTGGTGAGGACAATGCATAAAATTTTGTTGGTGGATTTGGCTTGTCCATTCCCTTAGGGGTAGTAAGGTGTGCTCTTTTTATGGATCACCATAAAGCTAGACAAGAGTTCTTGGATGACCTCATTGACAAAATGTGTGCATCTATATGACACAATTTCAATGGGACATCCAAATTGGGTGATCACATTCTTGTATAAGAACCTTGATGTGCTTCTGGCATCTGCTTTTCTAACGGCTTTAGCTTTAGTCCAGTTGGTAAAGTAATTAGTGGCCACAATGATGTAGCGTACTTGTGTTCCTTTTGTTGCTGATGGATGGAACCCACAAAATCAAACCCCATTTTTCAAAGGGTTTTTGTGCAATGACTGTTGTTAGGGGTTTGAAGTATTTGTGTTGTGGTTTAATAGTTCATTGGCATACATCACAGCTTTTGACATATTCATAGGCATCTAACCAAAGTGTTGGCCACTAGTATCCTATGAGGACTTTTCTTGCTATTGTTTCCCCTTGGAAATGTCCACTTGCAATGCCTTCATGTGCTTCACTGAGGATTGGCATGATCTCATGTGGCATCACACATCTCCTTAAAACCTGGTCCTTGCCCATCTTGTATAGTTTGCAATGAGTTGATAGGATGCACCTTTTAGAATTAGTTTCTTAGTATCCACCACTGCTTTCATTTTAGGAGGTGGTCTTCCTGCCATTAAGTACCCAATGATGTCTACACACCAATCAGGCACAACATCTATTTGAAATAATCCGGCATCTGATAGGTCATATTTTATTCCTTCCGACTCTTCTCCTATCCTCAATTGTGACATGTGATCGGCAATGAAATGTTAAGCTCCTTTTCTCACCATGGTTTTGAAATTGAATTCTTGTAGCAGTAGAAGCTAGCCAATAGATAGTGTCAAAATTTCTTCACGTTGTAGATCATTGCCAAGGCTTCTCTTTCTATTGTGGTGTAATTCACCTCCGCATCATTTAGCTGTCTGCTTGCAAAGTATACTGGGTAGTCTTTGTTGTGTTTGCCAGGTTGACATAACACACTCCGTACTGCATAATTGGAACCATCAGTATGTACATGAAAGTCTATGTCCCAATTTGGTGCCATTAGAATAGGGGTTGTGATCAATCTCCACTTGAGAGTTTTGAATGCTTGTTTGCATTCGTCTATCCAGATGAAGTTTACTAGGAGCTTATATAGGGGCATTGCAATCATGGCATACCCCAGTATGAATCTCCTATAGTAGTATCTGGCATGTCCCATGAAGACTTGGATTCCCTTGGCATTTAGTGGGGGAGGAAGTTCCATGATGATCTTTATTTTGTCCATGGTAGTTTTGCAATCCCATGTCGAGAGACTATGTGTCCCAAGACTACTCAGTTTGTGACCAAGAATTGGCATTTTAGAGGATTCAAAGAGATTCCATACTCCCTGCATTTTTTAAGGACCTCTTCAAGGCATTTCAAGTGATCCTTTTTTCCAAGTATACACACAAGTCATCGAGGAAGACTTGTAGAAACTTGTTGAGAAATTCCTTGAAGGCGGTGTACATTACCCTTTGAAAAGTAGATGGGGCATTGCATAAGCCAAATGGCATGACTCTGTTTGCAAAAATGCCCCATTCTATGGCAAATGCTGTCTTTGGTTGATCTTGAGGTGCAATTTGTACTTGGTTGTACCCGTTGAACCCATCTAAGAAGCTGTACACTTCAGATCCCAGTACCCTTCTAAAATTGTTTCCATCAATGGTAGGGGATAATGATCTCCGATTGTTGCTGCATTGACGTTCTTGAGATTCACACATATTCTAAGCTTCTTGTTTTTCTTAGGAACAATCACAATTGGTGACACCCAATTAGTGTGCTCGATCTCATAAATGAAACCAGCATCTAGTATTTTTCTAGTTCTTCATAGACATGGGTGCCATATTTGGAATTTGTCCTGTAAGGTCCATATACCTTTGATTTGGATCCTTCCCTTATTGGTATGGTATGTACTACAACTTTTGGGGAAATCCCTTTCATTTCTTTGTAGGATCAAGCCATGCAATCTCTATATTCCATCAGCAATGCTTTCAATTCTTTTTCTTCTTCTAGAGTGAGCTGTTCACCGATGTATATAGGATTTTCTTCTTCTCTGTCCAAGGCAAGATTCAGTTTCCTTGTCTTGGTTGGTCCTTCATAAACTGGGGTATCCTCAATATTCTCTATTTCTTTGAGCTCTGATTCCTTGACTGGCCTAGGCATTGATACTATTGCTTCTCCTCTAGTGTAGTTTTTAAAGTAATCGGGAACTTCCCTTAGGCCTTCATGGCACTTTGAGGTGCTTGATTGGCTGCTAGCTCCACTGGAAGATATTTGGTCCAATTCACTTGTGTTCCCTTGTTCTTATTTTTTGTTATTATTCACCATTTCACTCTTCATTCTCACATTGGGTTTGAACTTTCTAAGCTTTTTGCTTTGTGAGACTAGTGATGGATTTTCAATAGGAGTCGCACTCCCAAGGAGTGGTTGTTCATCCATACAAACACCGTCAAGCCCTTTAGGATCCCATTTAAAATTTGGGGACTTAGGTGCTTTTGTGGGCTTAGTTAAGTTCAATTCTACCACTCTGGTTTGCATTATTTTGAATTCATTGCATTGTACACCCTCCTTTTTCTTGGACTGGTTGCTATTGGATAGTGTTGGAGGGTCAAGCTTGGGGTATTCTATGGCCATGATTGCCTGTAGGATTGCCAAGTCATTGTCAAATGCTTGGCCTTCCAAGGTTGCATTATCAGCTTATGTTTCCATATCCCACTCTATGTTGGCACCATAGCCTTCTATTATGGACTCTTCAGGGTCATTGTCCCATTCGACACCTGTCATGAAGATTGGCATTTCCACTACTTTTGATTCATCATCCCAGATTGGTGCTTTTAGTTGTATCATTTGGGCATCCACATCTGCCAACATTAGATGTGTTGTTTTACAATTATCTATTGTAGCCGTCTGTATCCAATTATTAATGTCACTTTATGTATCCCCCTCTATGGGCTTTAGTGCATTGGTAGGTATAGGGGATGCATGATTGGTGGCTGTAGTGGAAGAAGTGTCTTCAACATTTCTACGAATAGTGGGTTTGATTTCCCCTGCTATTCCCAGATTTATCTTGACAGCGGTTTCTCTATTTTGGATAGTGATCCTATCAGTGCCATAATCATGGAGTACCGATGCTTCCCAAAGCCGTGGTCTTCCCAACAATATCTGGTATGCTGTGGTGCCCTTGGGAAGATCCAAGATAGTAAACTGGAGCATGAATCTTACTCGAGCAATTTTTCTTGACACACTCTCAACGATACCCAATGGCTTCATTTTCGTGTGGTTAGCCAGGTGGATGTTAAATGTGGCCTTTTGCATTGGAGGTAGGCCCCATTCTCATACAGCTCTCTTGCCAGAATGTTTTACTCTGGCTCTGCCGTCCACTATTGTTGGGTATTGGCCAAAGGCTTTATGTTCTAGTGGGATGGTTACATTTTTTATGTCATCCCTCGCACAAAATTTTATTGAAATTACCTTTTCCTCTTCTTCAGGTGGGGGGAAGTATTGTGAAGATTCGATCCATCCCTTGAAACTCTCCCACATTGTAGGGCAATTTCTTAGTAAGGTCCCAATTGGCATTGTGATGGGGCAGCTTATCAAGCTTGCTAGTGCAGTGCCATCTAGTTGGGGATGTTTTGCATGTTGCTCTATTACCTGTTGGGATTAATCACCGTGTCAATGTTGGGTGCTGATGGTGCTCCGACCTCTACTGCTGCCATCCTACCTGCGTCAAATTTTTCTTGTTCTTGTTAAACCCATTGGGTTCAAGGCTTGGTAGTGCATCTTTTCAATTTCAGCATTGGGGTATGCTTCCTTGGCTTTTTGAGTGGCACTTTCCGTGAATCTGCTAGGCATGGTCTCACTGTCTTGTGGGATTGGCATGGCTTGTTTTGCTAGAGGACTCTTTGCTTTTTGAGTGAAAAGGAGTTTTTGCCATGCTGCTTCTTTCTGGTGTCTTGTTATGATCAAGACTGGCTGTGATGCCACACTTTGTGTTGCCACATTGTGATTTTCCACACTTATCATCCCCAGGGGTACATTAGGTTTTACTTCCGTGGTTGGTTGAGACTTTGTTCTTAGTGGGCAATCCATGCAAGCATGCCCAACTCCACATTCCCTGGACATAGGTTGGAATGTAATGGGGTTACCCTTGTGTGGGTATTCTACTATGTGGTGGTTTTCTCCACAACCAAAACACTTGATGGGTGTTCGATATGTGGTGGGCCTTACTTGATTAGCATACACTGGGATGAGTCCTTCGGCACCATCCATGTAGTACATAGGGTATTCTGTTTCATACTCATAGTGAGGGTCTAGCTCTTTAGGTTGAAGTTGTTGCACCAAAACTACTAAGGCAAGATTGGGAGCCCGTGGATATTGCAGAGGATTGGGATTCCTCAGTAGTTGAGGTGCTTGTGTCTTAGTGGGAGTGGGTTGAGACATGGCACTTGTGCATTAGGTGCTAGTGCTGGTTGTCTATACACTAGGATTGGCGGCTGTTGGTATTGTTGGGGCTGGGGTTGTGCTACCCTCATATTGTAGAAACAAGTATTTACATCATGCCCTGCAACATTGCAAATGGGACACCATAACCATGGGGGCTAAGCCACTTCTGGTGGGTTTAGTATGTTCCTTAAGATTGGACATTCATTGGCTGTATGGTTGGCCATACATTGTGGGCACCAAACATTTTCTCTCTGTGGGTACTATGGTGGCTAAGAGACATGCAACTTTTGCTCGATGGCCTGCATCATTTTATCTTTTACTCTTAGGGCCATGGCTTCCACTCTGTCCTCGGTGGTGTAATCTTTGTGGGAAGTGCTTCCTTTCTTTGAAGATTTCTTATCGTGTTGACTTGATTTATAGCCATCACTGTCTCGCTGTCAGAATCTGTCATGTCGTCCTCAATGCCAATTGTAGCTTCATGAGCGTCACTGAAATGTACATAGCTGTTACTGACTTTTTTCATGTCCCTGTGAATGGATTTCTTTAGGCCAGAGATGAACCATGCTATGAGGTACTTGTCGTCTGGACGGGGATCACACTTTGCTATTAATCTTTTCATTCTTCCTAAGTATGTTTTGACCTTTTCTTTCTTGCGCATATCTATATTGCCTAGTTGTAATGCGGGGTCATCTTTGAGCCTTTCTGTTTGGAATCTTCTTTTGAACTGGTCAGATAGCAGTGCCCATGTGGCTCTTTCCTCTATGAGAAGGTTGAGGTACCATTCCAAAGCCTCATCAGTTAGGAGCATCGAGAACCAAGCGACTTTGGTTTCATTTGACTGGTCACCTCCAGCACAACATGCTGTATCAAAGAGTTGAAGAAACCTCGCGGGGTCCCCTCGTCCATTGTACTTTGGCATTTCCAATTTACCAAAGTGTCATCTACCATTGTTGTTGTTGTTGCAGTTGGGTTGTTCTTTAAGGTGTTTCGAAGGATTTTGATCCTCGCTACTTATTTCTTCTCCAATTGCTATGTCCTCCGTGCTGCTTGTCAATGGTGAGAGGTTGAATTCTTGAAGAGCGTCGAGGGCCGAAGAAAGCTCACAAAAGTATGCAGGGGCTATTCTTTGTCTAGATCTGAGGTGCATACACAATGCTTAAGTGTATCCTTTAAGTGAGTGCTTTTGACTTTGAAATTCGCAATTGATTTCGACCTTCATAGCCCAATAATGGCAAAAAATTATGGAATTGACGAGTCAAAATTAGTTCCTACATAATGGCGACTATCGAGATTGAAAATGATGGTAAAAAGACTTGAAAATTATCGTTTGAGATTGGATGTTGCATGAGTGAATCTTGGCGTCACAACTGGGTGCGATTTGGTCTTCAAACAGCCATGATATGAGCTCCCAAAGGAGTAAAAATTGTTAGGGGGTTAGTGATGCATTAGTGTCATAGGGACCGTTGTTTTAAAAATGTGCCTAGGATTGTTCCACGTCAGTGGGAAAATGTGCCGGTGTAGATAGATTGTTAATCGGAGGTCATGGTGGAATCTTATGAGCGAATAGTACAAAAAGGTGGCCCACACAGGAGTGCAAATTGATGAGTGTTATGGATGCATAAATGGTGTGAAAAGTTTCCATAGCTCAATGGTTTAGCGTGTGAATTTGTGGTTCAATCTGGGTCCAATTCGGGTCCCAAACGGGCGAGATATGGAGGGTTAAATTGGGGTGAAATGTGACCCTTGGGGGGGTCCTAAGCTTTTGGTGTGAAGGGTCCCTAGACTTAAAGAATCCCTTAGTTAGAAGAGAACCAACCCTTAGTTAGTTTAACTAACTGCTAGTTCCTCTAACTTAGGTCAGTTCAATTACCCTAACTAATCTAACTACTGTGCTAACTAGTCTTCTACTAACTTCAGTTAGTCTAACTATGCTAACTAACTACAATTAGATTAACCTAAAATATTACTAACCTAACCTAACCTAAGTTAGAACTAACGTAAGATTACTTTAGTTTAGGGGTTAAAAAAAAAAAAAAAGCAAGGGGGGGGAGGGGCACGGGCGATGGCTGAGGGTGTGGGGGGGGGCATTGAAAATGTAGGAGGGGGGTAGGAGATTTGCGATCGAAAGGGGGAGGAGGTTTATTAGAGGGCCTTAAGGCCCTTTGTGAGGCCAGTTCGGCTGGCGGTTGTCGTCTCCACACAGGTGAGTGCACTGCCGCAGGCATCATCGCGCTATTGGGTGCCATCGCCACTGGCGTGTGGCTCTGCGCTTGGCTAGCACGTGGGCAACCTTGCCCCAAGGCCTTAGTATGAGAGAGAGAGAGAGAGAGAGAGACAGAGAGAGAGGGGGGGAGGGGGGGGGGAAGGGAAGGGGGGTGGTGGAGATGGGGGGGGGGAAAGGGGGGTGGTGGTGGAGGTGGGGATGGGGGGTGGAGGTGGAGGTGGAGATGGGGGGGGATTGTGGATCGTACTAAGGAGGATGGATCATCAACATCATCTCCTAGTGATGATGATGCTAATAATGAGGAACTTAGGGGTGTGGATATAGATGAGGATGCAATACACAATGATTTGTACGATCTTTTGTATGATGGGTACCTTCTTCTTTCATTTTCATATGATGTTGTTTTAAAAATTGCAATAATGTTAACTTTTTTCCTTGTGTGTACATTGGTTTAATGGAGAATGTGCTCAATTTTATGTTATACAAATCCAATCAAGTCAAGAATTCCATTTTTTCAGTGTTTTTTTTTTTGGGACTTATGATAGGAAGCCCTGTTTTAAAAAAGGATTGAAAAATGGTAGTTTTTAATGATATAAAAAGAAATATTCCATTATGTTCTTGTTTCTATGGAATAGTTCTCACTTCATCCACAATAGTGTTCATTTAGCCAAAACTTTTTGGTATAGTAATTGGCTATGTTCAATAATTTGGCATAACCATGAAACTCAAGACTACTCCTTTATGGAGCCAAAAGTATGCCCTCTTGAAAAGGCTCTTACAATCATAATATGCTCAGCATAGTTTCATGTGAATCAAAGTGCTTGTCAAAGCAATGAGCCACTTGGCAATAAGCATGGCTCGATCCAATGTTTGAATCTTGAAGAAAGCATGCGGCCATGCTACCACCATAAGTAAATGGGGATGGCATATGATTCACTATTGATGAGCATTAGCAACACTACTTTGCAGTACAAGGCTGCCTATTTAAGAGTGGCCCTGAGAGATAGTATACTTTGAGTGTGAAAGTTCAAGTGATTCTATGCGGCTTGGGAGACATCATCTCCATGAATCACGAGGAAGTGTGTTCCATTTCTTCCTTCAAAGCATGGTGTGAGATCGAGGCATCGAGGATACCCCTTGAGATGATGATGAGCTTCTTCAATGCAAGCTCATATTATGTTGCTAGCTAATGTATTGTATTTTAATAAAAACACTCTATTGCCCATGTGCCATTCACCTTTGTATCCTTGACCATTATAGGAGGAACATTGAAACTATGGATCCATCCCTCAATCGCCTTTCTAGTCCCCGGTCTACATTCCTCCTTGCTAGCTAGATGTTTTCTCAACAACACTTTGCATGTTTTGAACTCTTTAGGGTTGCAAATATGGGGAGGATTTGTAGGACGTGGTTAGTCAACTTTCATCCACCCTTCAACTCATAAAAAGACCGATCCTTTGATGTTAGCATTGTTGATGTAAGGAAAATTTACTGATAGGTGCCCATTTCTTTGTTAGCTTGTAATGGTTGTAGGACAACCAGATTGCGAAGGAGATCTATTTGTGTAGTCACTGGGTTGAGAATTGGGTGTGGGAGTTCTGTCTCTTGTGTCTCTGGCTGTGCTATAGTACCCATCTATGAAATGGGGAGAGGAGTTCTTGGTGGCGGGTGCCTGTACATCCTCTTTCTTTTGGTTTAAAGCAACCCACCCCTCGAGGCATCTGCATCAACACTGCCTGTCCTTTGTTCAGTGTCTCCTCTTGATTCACCTGAGGATCCTCAGTCGTCTCCATTAGGTGAGCTGTGATTCTCTATTGCTCCTTCACATTCTCCTTTGTTGGCAGTGCTAGCAGAACAACGCATGAAAGGGGGGTGAATAACTCTCCTCTAAACTCTTGGACAATGCTCGTGTATGAGGGCGTTGGTGTCGGCTTGGAGTTTCCACTACCCATGGTTGGAGAGTGAGGGAGTGCAGTGTCAGCTCTTGAGGGTTCATGCTCTGAAGTAGGTGAGGAGAACGTATCCTTCAAAAGAGGGAAGTGAGCAGGGTCACCTTGCCAGACATCTTTGTCGAAGAAGTCAGCATCAAATTCATGCAGGGAGGCTGGTGTCATGTCGATGGTATGTTGGGATGAAGCTAGATTTGAAGGATTTCTTCCTCCAGTGTCTATCCGCATCTCCTTTTAACAAGGATGATTTTTGAGTTACATATGATACAATAGACTTGGCTCTTAGAGATAATCTTGGAGATACAAGCCACACCCAGACATGTACTAGCCCTTGGCACAAGTTATTTCTCTAGAGGAGTATCTACCTCCTAAATGTTTCCTCTAAACTGTGCCAACCATGACTTTAATTATCAATGAACGAGAAATTCAAGTTACAATGGGAGGCTATAAGGTAGAGTGATGGGGCATTATTCTTAGAGTGGATGAGATTCCTAACCCTTCCATTTGGTTGCTACTTTCCTACTATGCCCAGCTCCTCCAACTCATAGAGATCCTCTTATCAATCACTATCATTGAGGCCACCTCCATGTGTCATAACTTACTCGAAGCTTACAAAAGCTTGATAACAAAGTGGACCGAGTCACAAGTGTATCACAAAAAGTGTACCTTGGGATGACCCTTAAGGTGGTGTAGGTTATCAAGAAATGGAAGGAAGGTAAGTGCTTGAATCCATAAAAATTACCTATGGGCATTAACAACCTTTATCATTGGCCTCCAACAGTGTGGCTGAGTGACAGGGAGCCATTGGTCTACGTGATATGCATGACCCTACTGATACACCCACCTCCTCCATGGATCTCCACCATGAGCACTCCCTTCTCCCTTTATTGTGCTAATTTCTTGCATTGAATCATAAGAGGTCATCCATGACAAGAGCTCAATGGCACAACCATCTATGTTGGCCACCTGGTTTTGAAGCTAGGCTTGTTCCAACTACTCCTTGATTTTGATCTATAACTATGAGTATTTGATTAGCTTTAGAGCTGAGGCAAAATGCTAACCATTAGTCAGTTTGATTTCCCAATCTACATAGCCAAATAGACAAGTAACCAAGCACCAATGCACACTCAACCAAGGAAAAACAACTAATACATAGGCTCATAGCGGAAGACTCTTATGAAGAGACTTGTGAGAAAATAAGCAAATCTCTATCGAGAGTTGAATGGGAAGACTTAGAGTTTCATATTGGAAAAGTAGGAGTGCATGAAATCCTTACCTTTGAGTCAAAGGTTGAGAGAACTCAAGTTGTCAAACAATCGAATAAGCTAAAAGGATTAAGAGTGTGGATGGTAGAGGAACTCACAAAAGCTCAGCTTAAGACTAAGACCTCAAAGCTTGTAAAGTTAAAGGTGGCTAGAAAAGAAGGGACATGGGCTTCGGGATGCAAGGCTTTGATCAGAGACTTCAAAGCCAAGTCCATAGACTTTCAGTCTATAACTGATGTATGATTTGCTTTTCTTTATGTCTTAGTTCCTTTTGTTCATCTTTTTTAGTTGAACAAGTTGTATATGCTAGAGGTAATATAATTCAACCACCTTTCTTTTGAACAAAAAAGAACAGGTTTTGATCAATTGTGTATAACAGTTAAAGTCCTAAACATGCTCTTAAGCTAGTGTTACTTGTAAGTACCTAGCTGTAAAACTTGATGGGTTCTAATAAGTTGTGTATGAGTGTGCCAGGTTAAAGGCCACTATCCCTTAACCCTGGTTATGTACAACACTTCCCATGTGCTACCCATGTGGCAGTCCCATGTCCCATCCTATCATTCTATGGTCCCCCCCCCCCTCTTGAGGCACTCCTCATTTGGGGGCTCACAAAAGGTGGGGAGGTGACCAACAACCCTATTCCAAGGGCCAATTATGTTAGCCTAAATGTGCTATATACCACATTGTGTGAGCTATGTAACCTCTATGTAACAAACTGAATGTTCCCTCTTAATGTGTACTATATAACATATTATTTGAGTATACATATTCATGGCTAGACCTAATTGTGCAATGACCTGATTGGCTTGCTCAATTTAGATATAACATAGATCCCCAACTAGAACCAACATGGTGGGGGTCATTTCAACCAACTAGCTTGCAAAGGAACATTGCCTCTCTCTCTCTCCCAAAAAAATTCATAAGATGCAAATGAAACATGACTAGCATAATGATTTGTGAGGGAAAAAGATAGAAGTAGACCATAATGACGTCCGACTATGTGCTCCTTGTACTACGAGTGTCCCCTCCACAACCTAGAAATGAACTTCTTATTTGGAGAAACTCTAGTGTTATTGTGCCAAAAAAAAGTCACTATCGAGATTACTTTCTCACTTCAACTGTCTCTCCTTTTCTTATGTTGAGTTGATGCCCACAAGCTTCTCACATTAGGAAGCATTGCTTCCACTCAATAGGTAGTCATTGGAATCATGTTGGTCCTTCTAATGGACATCTTTGCCATTGTGCACCCAAGCTATTTTGTGTTTGTTTTAAATATAAATAACTTAGCTAATGTCTACCTCTTTGCAGCTACCTGATCTAAGATATGCACCCCTTTCACATGCCAAGCCCATCTCTCAAGTTAGAGAGTATGGTCTCTTAGGTGTCCAACTCTCGGGCCCTTGGTAGAGTGGACACTAAATGAATCCTTTGGTGCATAGTAAGGTTTATGAGGATACAAGCGCGGTAGTCCCTCAAATGACCAGAACTCATGTTCTTCGTTCTAATGGCACTACTCGAATGTTTTTGTCTATTACCTTTGAGGATATCTTCTCAATAACGAGGTGTTTTTCCTAGTTTCTCTCCCTTTGCATTCAT